>NC_086174.1:31968089-32238089 GCF_023053635.1 Elgaria multicarinata webbii
GTCATTCCTGGGACAAAGCATTGAATTAAGAATATACATTGCCTTTGAAAATGTAATAGGAGCAAAGCATATTTAACAATGAATGCTGGGGATGGAAGGGAACTGGGGGATAACTGGTGTGTGGGCCTGACTGTTGATGAAACAGTATTCTGAACTTATTTTTATTTATTTATTTGATTTGTATCCTGAAATTCTATCAAAAATGGCGCTCAGAAACTTGATGGACACTTGATCTGATGTCGGAGTTCTCTTATGTTTCTATATTAACTCTTGTGTTGGGGTGGGGGTGGCTTGCAGAACTTCAGGAAGGCCTAGAACAGATAAAAACAAGTTATACAGTTCTGTGAGGTAGGCTGGGCTGAGAGTCTGTGACTGGCCCAAAGTCACCCAGTGGGTTTCCATGGCCGAGTGGAGACTAGAACCATCTCCCAGCTCCCAGACCAACACTTTAGCCACTACAACACCCTACACCACAGGAATTCAGTTTTGAAAGCCATTTTGAGTGCTTTTTTGGATAGATGCAGGGACACACAACATGCAAAATGTGCCCCTCCCTGCTCCCCACCAGTCTTCCGCCCCTCCCCAGAGAGTGGGGGGTGGGGGTGGGAACCTTACCTGGAGAGGTGGGCAGGCAGCTGCTCTTGGTTGGACGGGAGAGTCCCACCTCCCTGGCCCCTTCTCCCTGCCTCTCTTGCACGTCTTTCAAAAGCGACGGAGACTCTTGTCATGTATGACCAGCCAAAGGTTTTCTTGTTTGGAGCGCAGGGCAAGCCGGTATCTATGACATCCATGTTTGGTTAGGGGAAGGGGCTTTGGTTACTTACTGCTTTTTTAAGTACATAATGACCTGGTTTAGCATATAAATCTGTGTAGTTTGTAATGTTCGACGACCTTACAAATGGGGCATGACCTTGTCTGTCTCCGGCTGTTCAATGAGATGCCAAGCATAGATGGGGCACAGTCAGCAGACCAGTCTCCCAAAGCCAGCTGTTTTGTAGGCACATGCACAGATCTTTTCTAATCCTAATCATTAGCTAATCATTTTGCAAACCGCCCAGAGAGCTTCGGCTGTGGCGGTATATAAATGTAATAAATAAATAAATGAATAAATAAAAATTAGCTTCAAAACTCTTGCCCAGGAGTACGAAACCATAGGCCTGGGAACCATATCCAGCCCACTTGAGGCCCCAATCCGACCCTCCGTGGTGTCCCCCTTCCCCTAGCCTCACTTCCTTTCCTAGCATTTGTGCAGTCCCCCTCCCCTCTGGCAGCCACCATTCTGAAAAGTTGGAACACCTCCCCGAAGGCTTAGTTACAGGCAGTAAGAACTTGAAGCTTAGATATGCTGGTATTTGGGGGTTTGGGCCCCCGCCCCTTTTGCCTTCGGCAGCACCCACCACTGGAATGTGTCCCCCGAAGAGCTTCTCTGGAATGGAGTTTTACCCCCAAGCTGAAAAAGGTTCAACAGCCCAGCTCTAGACTAATGAGTACAGTATCATATGTTAGCTTCCTTTTACATCATTATACATCTTAACACTGTATCACCTTTCTTATTGGTTTGCCCTAGACCCTGATGGAGTGCCACCCAGCAGGAATAAATACCCACACCTGTCTGAACATGCCAGATCACATCTCAGAGGAAGCAAGGTCACTTCTTCAGCAGGTATGTTCCTGGGGAGTGTGTACATGGCATGTGTACATACATGGTAGTCTGTCGGAGATCCTAGTTCAAGAGTATGGTCCAGGGGTGGACAAGTCGTTGCTGTGCAGTTGGCTTGCCCTGCAACTCTGGCTAGGGCTGATTGAAGTTGTACACCATAACATCTGGAGGACCACAAGTTGTCCACCCTTGGTGTAGACCCCTGGTCAACCACTATTTTTCCGGGAGCCATATTTTCATATAAGCCAGTTCTGAAGCCAATGGGAGCTTTCCTCCTGATGCAAATAGCAGACATGGGGTAGCCTGATACAGATCAGGAGCATGGCAGGGGCAAAGGTTTTTTTAAAAAATGCATTCTTCCCATGCCACACCCCCTCCGCAGCTGCTGTGTACTTTAAAAAATATATGCAATTATGAATAACATGAATAACATCACCTCTAGTTTTGCCCCTATACTTAAGGAGGGAGCTATTTCCCATCTTCTTTCAGAAATCCTTAGAGGTATTTGAAATATATCAGGGAGCTTTTCATGATTTTGAATCTGAACATGTACCCCGAGGTTTGAAGGTTGTCTAGGTGGAGTTCCTAGGAGCCACATCTTCTCACCATAAAAGTTCTCCATTTTAGTTCAGCAAATTAAGAGAAGGACATAGAACTACATCTGTTCTTTCCAAGTTCGGATGGTAGCAAAGAGTTGAAGTGATCTACAAAAGCCAGTTAGCCATAAAAATGTATGCAGTTGCAAAGGGCCAAGTGTTTATGGTCCATTTTTGTAAGCAGGTAAAAGTGAATGGATGTGAGATTGCTTCTTAAACTTTTTAAAGGTGGAAATAAGTTGAAAAATGACAAAGGATGGAGTATAAGAGGTCTTTACAGCTGTGGTCACGGGAATATATTTGGGGTCCAAATTTACAGTAGAAATCCAGTGATTTGCTGAGCTTGGCCTTCCACAGAGCCCCCTGCTATGGGTGACCCAAGTCTAAAGGCCTATTCGTTATACCAGAGTGAGAGTAATAGTTTATATTCAGTCATGTGCTTCAGGGATTGAAAAACTTCATCCATTACTTCATCTCATAGAAGAGGTTGAAAATGAGTGGAATTTTACCACTGGCATCTTTGAGACCTCGATTAAAGCAACACAGAGCTACGCTCCACTCCTCTGAGACCTTTTAGCCAGGCCATTTGCCGTTTCCCTCCTCCCCAAGTTCAAAGCCGCCCATGTCCGAAAGGAAGTGTTCCAGCCCTGGGCTGCACGTGGCTGGCTCTTTGGTGGAAGGGGTCTGCTCCGTTTGGCTAGTAAATCAACCTTCTGCTGTGTGTCTATCCAAGGAAACTACCATTCATTTTTGGAGGAAGTTTTGACAGGAAAAGGAAAAAGGGGCTCTTGGCAAAGCTGGTCATTTGTCATTGTGATTTTCCTCTTCCACCCCCTCGCGGAGGTTGCTTGGGTCAGCCCATCTCAGAAGGGCTAAGAGAGGAACAGCATGCAGATGCCTGCCAAATGTGTCCTGTGACACCGCTTCCAAAACCAGTGACCTCATTATTATTATTATTATTATTATTATTATTATTATTATTATTTCTTCGTGAATGATTTCCCCCCATCTAGCCAAGTAGGTACTCCGTAATTTAGAGGCATTCTTATTTCTCAGTAATGGACTCGAGATTTAGATGAAGTTTTTAAGGCTGGCTTAACCAGCATTCAGGCTACAAAGACTTCCCCAGTGCTCGCTTCAGCTAGCATTGATAGCCAGCGTGTTTTCTATCCATGTAGATCGGCTGCAATTTATTCTGCATTTGCCTTTCCGAGATTAAAGTTCCTTTCTTGCAAAGAAAGCCTTCAGAACATAAATTTCTTTGCGCTTAACTTTCCCACCTGCTGTCACTCGTTACCTTTTCCAGAGGACAGCAGAGTGACAGTGTCTGTGACTCCTTATCTTCCCAGCTCATGTATATTCACAAAGGAAGGGCTTGTTTTGCTATCTGAGTTATCTTTACCAGGTGAGGTTTAGAGAGATTTTAAGTGGCGGAGTCAACTTAAGATGTGCAAATGAATACATTTTATGGGGAAATTTCTCACTTTGATTTATTGGGTGTATGCATTTGAAGACACATGCCCCAAAGAATACAGAGTACTCCTAAATGACAATTGGATGTAGGGAATTGCATTATACTGTAGTCAGTCTTTTAGATGAAATCTAGAAATGAAATTATTCTTTTGATCTGTTTATTTAGAATGCGACAGTCTCATAAGATGGCAAAATGTAAACTTCTGCTCCTTTATCCTTGGTAAATATTTTCATGCCTCTTTGCTGGTTACTTCCTTTCAAGCAATCAGTCTCCCTCAGAAACTGCAGATATGAAGAGTTGGCGGCACTTTCTGCATATATACAGCCCCCTTCCCGCCCCCCTGAATATATTGTTGGTTTCCCAATGCAACATAAACAAGCAGCTTAGTTTTAATAATGTGAGCAATCAGCTGCTTCGTTTTCTTTACACTTTGTTTGAGAGTTCCTAGTTTTAAAGGTTTCTTGGGCCCCTTCACACATTACATTTATTTATTTTTTAGTTCGGTATAAACCTGAGTTGTCTGAAATGTACATCTAAAAATGTAAAGTCTGCATGCAACAAGCACACGTTGACTAATAGTGGAATCATACCAGGTACACTCATCATCAAGCAATCAGGATGGGCTGTGGACATTCACTTGCTGCCAAACCTGGGTCTGTGGCCACAATTTGTGTGAAATGGCCCTATGAACTGAAGGGTTGGGCAGACACCACCAAAGTGAAGCTTAAGAAAGGCAAAGATCAAATGCTCCGCACTGGAAAGAAGAATGTACTGCACAACTATTAGATGAGGAATGACTGGCTAGGAAGTAGCAATTCATTTAACGATTTGGGAGGTAACAGTGGGCAAATGTAGGTTGGAGTGGTGGTGGGGACTTTATTCCCTTCTGTGGTATAGAGATCTAGTACAGCCCAGAGTTCCAAATTAATCTCATTTATTAAAGAAGAATCTAAAGAGGAAATAGGAGAAAAGTCATGGGTGTGCACAAGTCAATGGAAAATTAAGTCACTTACTTGTCCATTTAAATGTATACTAAGCAATCACACATCACGAGTACACAAGTCATGGTCAGTTTGACATTCCCTGGAGCCCCTTGACATCTTCAGCAGGTGACGAATGCATTGGGGCAAATGTTCCATGTTTTATGCACCCTTCCCCAATCTGGTGCCCTCCAGATGTTTTGGGCTACAACTGCTGTGGTGGTCAGATTGGCTCAGGGCTCCACTTTGGGGAAGGCTCTTTTATGTCATCTAATTGGGAGGGTCACTCAAGCCCCTCCCAATTAGATGACATAGAAGAGCCTTCCCCAAAGTGGAGCCCTGAGCCAATCTGACTACCTGCCAATGGGGTAGGCGGCCTCAGATGACATGGGTGCAAGTTGCACATCATGTCAGAGCGAAGAGGCAGTCAGCACTGGAGTTCATCTCAAGAAGGTGAGAAGTGGCAGCCATGTGGCAATATATAGTTTAGAGGTGTTCTTGAAATGGTGTCTAGTTTTGCCAGCCAGGAATAGGGATTGATTGATTGATTTAGCTATTGCATTCATATCCTTCCTTTTTTCCTCCAAGCAACCCAAGGCAGTGTACATTGTGGTTAACCACAATGAAACAAATTTTAATACAATAACTAATATAACATACAAAGTATAAAAGGAAATTTAAAAAACAACTAGTACATCAAATAACATTATAAAAAAGCAATGAATTAACAGTCCCAACATTTTACATACAAACATAGTGAAAACACTGGCTTACAAAAAGACAAGACTGATGCAAAATATCCAAACCCAAAAGTGTTTTGACCTGACAGGTCTTCACCAGTGGGGAAAAATAGAAACCCTAATTATAACCCTTAACAATCAATTCAAAAGATGAAATTCTCAAAATGGAACCAGTGACTCTTAGCTATGCAAATTCTCTATTTCTCATTCTTCACACAGTACATAGTTAAACTATGGAATTTGTTACCACAAGGGGTAGAGATGGCCACCAATTTGGATAACTTTAAAAGGTGATTAGATACATTCATATGCTTTAGGGTGGATTCCTGCATTGAGCAGGGGGTTGGACTAGATGGCCTTATAGGTCCCTTCCAACTCTACTATTCTATGATTCTATGGATGATCAGGCTGTCATCGGTCACTAGTCTTAATGGCTATATGCTGCCTTCATAATCAGAGGCTGTATGTCCTACTTGTGGATTTCCTGTAGGCAGCTGTTTAGCCACTGTGTGAACATAATACTGGACTAGAATGCTGGACCTTTGGGCTGATCCAGCGTGGCTCATCTTATGTTCTTATGAAGTGGGTGTGGCTAGAGATGTACAATTCCTGGAAATTTTGAAGCCATGGGAAAAAAACCTTTTTTCCATTTTTTTGGAAAAAACCAGAAATTTCCAGAAAAAAAATTAAAATATGCAATATTAGCACTTTTTACAGATTGAAAGTCACTTTGTTACTTTAGGAACAGAAAATGTAATTATGTACAAATTGGTTTGGCATAAAATCATCACATTTGGTATATTAAAAGTACAGTGTATTCAAACAATTATTACAAATTGAATTTATTTTTATTTTATTTTTAAAAAAAATTGTAACAAATGAAGCTACAAGCTCCTGAATTGTAAGGAACACCTGAACTGCAAGGAACCTCTTTGGTTTTGCCAGTTTATGAGGAGCAAGCTAAAACCAATTTAAAAACAACAGAAGAAACCAACATTAGTAACAAAGAAAATTATTTATTTCTCCGCTAGTCCTCCACAATGTCAAGCAGACATAAAGCACCCATTCCCATAAAAAGAACTGAGGAATAAAAGGGGACCAAGATTCAAGGAATATGCATGAAATTTAATCAGATACATTTCCTGAGCTATAGCTATCACTATCTGTTTCTGTCTCTGCTTCAATGGCAGTGCCCCCTGGAGGCAGAAATGCATCTTGCTCTTGCATTTGAGAATTGTAGTCTCAGTTTGCAACCTAGGACTTGCTTGTCCTCAGTGCAAAGAAATTGTAACAATCTGATACTGTGCATAGTTTTTAGAAATCATTTGGAGAAGTAAATATATGAATACCCTTGCCTTAAACATTTATTCATCATGCTAAAATAAAACATTCCATAATCCATTTTTTATACTCCCCCCCCACCAATTTTTTGGAAAAAAAATTATTATTATTATTATTATTATTATTATTATTATTATTATTATAATATTTATTTGTATCTGTGTTCTGGGCCTTCACATCTCTAGGTGTGGCTACCTGGAGAACTCCAGAAGGCCAGATTGGGACCCTGGGCCTGAGGTTCTCAACCCCTGCAGTAATCATTGAGAAATACTACTTTCTAAATGTAATGGTATGAAGGCACGTAATAGTCTGAAGCTCTGTCAGCTTCCTGGATGTTCCTATGGCTGTTGATATAGCCATAGGTCCTCTTCAGAAGAGCTATATATCCAGCGGTGTAGTAGAGCCAGGGCTTGCAGCATCAAAGAACTTTTTGATGCTGATGTTATTTGCCACCACCTCGGCCTTCCCTGTTCTCTCTGAGCTTAGCTGCAGTCCTTGTAGAAGCTGGGAGTTGGGGGGATGTAAGTACAATACATGCTACTGAAATTTAGGTATTCATCCTTGGGACATAGCTACCGAGTGTACAATCCTCTGTGGTGACATGCTATACCCAGTCCAGCCTGGCATGTTCGCTGTGTTGATTCATTCCCTAAACTGTACTTCTTACTATCTTTTGTCTTTAGCTTTTGCAGTTCAATTCTCTGGAGCGTCTCGGCGCTGGAATCGCCGGAGTTGAGGACATCAAATCTCATCCCTTTTTTGCCCCCATTGATTGGGCAGAGTTATCCAAGTGAAAGGCTCCTGCAAGCCCTCTGGCCACGCTTAGGACTTCTGACAGATCCCTTTCTTGGCTTGCTGCCGTTGCCAAGACTTTCGGATCTCTCAGGGCAGGATGAATAATGCTGGGATTGGAACCACAGCACCCCAAAGTGGACTGTTTCAACCAGAACCAACGACGAGATGAAACTGTG
The DNA here is from genome assembly GCF_023053635.1 of Elgaria multicarinata webbii. Lineage (NCBI taxonomy): Eukaryota > Metazoa > Chordata > Lepidosauria > Squamata > Anguidae > Elgaria > Elgaria multicarinata. Next base: position 31,975,852 of record NC_086174.1, read on the forward strand.
GGGTCTGCACTACTAGGCACTGACTGCAGCACTCCTTCTTAGGCTGCCATCGTCTGTGACAATGATCCCAGCCATCAAATGTCCGCAACCCCTCTTTGTAGTGTTTGGGAACATGTGGCATCATCATGTCAGTCTTTTCCCCACCCCCATTTTACACTATTGGCAACTACTTGGGGCGGGGATGGAGAGTGCATGAAAAGGGGGAACTCAATGCAGGGTTGACATTTGAGGGGCTTAACCCTGCAATTACTATCACATCTTGTTCTGGCCTTAGTGAGGAATCATGTGTAAGCAGGAATGCACTCCTTGTGTTTAGTTTTTGGCGTTTTTTCTTTAGTGTTGATGAACATGCGGAACTCCTAATCGTACATGCCAGCGCCTATTGTACATGCCAGCTGAAAATAGTTCCCTTTTTAATAGTGTCAATATACTTCTTTCCTAAGCGAGGACACAGCTGGGGTTGTGTAAGAGGTTTGGGGAATGGAGAGAAGAAGAATAACTTATTAACACGTATGCTAAATTAAATACTATGGTGCTTCTGCAAAACTTGACATGTAACATGTATAATCTCCATGTGGGGTGAAAAAAGAACAGAAAGCTATCTCAATAGTATCATGTAATGTAACTCCAAAATGGTTGCATATTGTCTACCAGAAGGTGGAAGAGGGCAATCCAGCTATTGTTATCTTGTGCTTGTTGGTTGGCAATGTTTGTTTTAAAGCACTAACTCTTTAACCTCAAGTGAATTTTACGTTTTATGTCACTACAAGACAGGAATCGCTTTAGTAATTTAACATGGACCAAGGTAAGGTTACTGAAAAAATGTATGGATTTAAATAATCTTCTTTTTTTTAACTGAGCTGTCACATTTCTGTACTGGCAGATAAATCAAGCTGTGCAGAGTTTTTGAGCCTGTACCATCTTAGATTGCAGGCTGGGACTTTGGATGTTTGGGTGCATTCCTGGGTCAAAAACTCCCTGGGCACGGAAAGCTAGCATTTATGAGGTACTGCTCCTAGCCCAAACTTCTTCCTGACTTGCTAGTTTTCTATGGGGCAGGCAGTTATGGTGTTTGTTGGTTTTATTTTGTCTTACATTTTGTTTACATGGCAAATATTCAACTATGCAGCTTCCTACCTGCAAAGTGAAATTGTATCGCTCGAGAACTCTGTACCGCATGATTTTATAATATGCATGTATGGATAGACCCTTAGTTCTGAAAATGTCATGTCTGCTCTGCGATTTCACTGCCGCTCTGTTTCTTCTTTCAGAAACAATCAGTCAATTTGTGTCTGTGCTTTAATCATGGCGAATCCCTCCTAAGGTGGAGGAAAGCCTCCAAATAAATGTGGTCAGATATTGGTGGGGGGCTATATTAGATTGCTCCATCAAGAGGCACATTTGGACACCTTTCACAATTTGAATTCTGTTGCACCTGTCAACGGCAAGCCCCCAGCTGAAATGGGTATGGTGTCTACAATGGGGTGGGGTGGGGGAGTGGCTGTTGAAAACTGAAAACTGTCATACTTTTCCAATGGACTTGCCAAGAAGTTTTTTGGGGTGCATTATGCTCATCAATGACTATCCTCCTAGTCCATTAGAAACATGGTAGTTGCGCCATCGGTATGTAACATGTTGCTAACTTTGCCAGGAGGAGAAATGAAGAAAGATGATACTGGGGTGGGGGTGGGGGCTCCAATTTTGTGGGAGAGGTCAGGCACCCAAAGTTGATATTTACATAAAAAATAAAGAGATTTCCTTTTTTATGTTCTTCTTTTATGATATTTGTAATCTGCTGTGAGAGTTTGAAGACAACATTTTAAGGTGACTTTTCACAGTATTCAGATATAAAATTGCTACGCCCATATTCTTGAACGTTGCACCTGAGAGATGCTTTGAAGGAAAGGAGTGTCTGAACTAGGAGCTGTCAACAGAAACATGTCAATCTGTACCTTGCTTCTTGGTATTTTGTTCAGAAACAAATCCTTCAGTTCACCATTAGGGTGTATAGCACTTAACCACAGAAACTCGCATATAAAGTGGAAAATAAATGGACATTTTTATATATTTCTACTGTGGGTGAATCATATTTGCATCAATCCTACATATGCTGTCTGAGGATACTATTATATAATGGTCATAATCAAGCATACAAAAATATATACTCCTTTTGTTGATACACAGCCTTTAACACATAGAAATAAAGATGCTGGATCAGCGCTTTAACACAGTGAAACAAAGCCTCCAACAAGGCAGAAGCCTTCAATGCGTAGGTAAATAAAAAATAGTTCATACCAGAATAATATACAATGTATCAGCAATTAAGGCTTCTTGAGAGCACCTTGATGCACTCTGAAAGATCCCAGGACAACACCTGGGACATAGGAAACTGCCTTAGGTTGAGTCAGACCATCTAGTCCATTATTGTCGACATTGACTAGCAGAAGCTCTCCAGGGTATCAGGCCAGAGTTTTTCCTGCCTGCCTGGAGATGCTGGGGATCAAACCTGGGACCTTCTGCATGTAAAAACGTGTGAGCCACTGATTGGTGCTGACCCAGGGCAAGCTCCATTGCCCTTGGAGGTGTGAGCGAGCATGTGTTGCCACCTCACACACCCCCTTCCCCACCAGGCTGCACTTGTTCTTTAGAGACCCACACAGCTGGAAGAAGTGATCATGGCTCTTGGTAGAGCCCATACAGCCACCTTGTTTGCCATCTAGCTGTCACTGATAGGATTCTCGTCGCAAGCCAGAAGGTGGGTGGCTGAGAACAACCGACTGTTCTCTGTTTCTCTCTGAGGCTCTCCTCAGAGTGAAACAAATTGTGGGTGGCTGATCCAAAGATTTCTGATGGCCACTCTGTGGCATTGGACAAAGTGATAGAATAGGACTGGCTTCACCTTGCTTCATGGGGAGGCCGGGCCTCAATTGGTGTAATACGTTTCTGCTGTGTTCTGCAGCAGCCAGACCAAGATTTGATGCTAGGGGTAGGCAACCTTGTATCCTTTAGACATTTGAAACTACAACTCTCATAAGGCCCTGCTAGACTAGCCAATGATCAGATATTATGGGAGACGTGGTCCAAAACATCTGGAGGACACCAGGGCAGGATCTACACTAGGGAATTATAATGGTTTATAACAGTTTTGACAACTGTTCGGTCCCAGGACATGAATATACGGTTTTCAAACTGTTTTCAAAGTGTTATATCTTGCTTGATGTAGATCTGGCCCAGGTTGCCAACCCATGCCTTATGCACTAATTCTGGGGTCTCCAGTGTGGTGCCTGTGGGAACCGTTGTTGCTGTGGACACTTCTCTTGGCACCCACCAGGCTCCCTGCCTCCTGATTTTTATTTTATTCCGAGAGAGAGAGAGAGAGAGAGAGAGAGAGAGAGAGAGAGAGAGAGAGAGAGAGAGAATATATAGGCAGACAGGCATGTTGCAAAGAGGCTGCCCTCCAGCACTGTCTTTATTTGGGCTCAAAATAGTGCTTTTCTGTTTTGGACCTCAGCCTCCACATCTGCCTTACTCCTTAAGTTCTTGGACAAATTATGTTTCCTTTTGCCTCCTCCTTTGCCTTCTGGGAAATGTGTTTTGAGACTGACAATGCCCACCATAGTAGCCATTTTATGAATGGGCAGACTTCCCCCACCCCCACCTCCCAATCACCACCATGGCAGCCATTTTGTGAGAACATCCACAACACTCTAGAATTTCCAAATGTGCTCACTGACTGCAAAAGGCTGGGGCTCTGCATTGGCTGCAGCCTCTGGACAGTCTTTCAAACTTGTCTTCTGCATGTTTACCCTGAAGCAATGCCCACTGAGCTCAATGTGTCTTATGTCCCACAAAATGTGCAGAGAATTGTGCCTTTAGGGTTACAAGATAGGTGTCAGACTTGCTGCCACCACAGCCTCCAACTTCTTTCTCCAACTGTACAGGTTGGAGAGAAGCCTGCTTTTAAACTAAAGGCAAGTCCTGGAAGTTTAAGAAGAATCACTCCAAGGAAAGATACTGTTCACTTCTGTTTGCCAGGCAAGCATCTCCAGCAAGACTGACAAAGCGGACACCTCACAAACGTGAAAGTGGAGCAGAAATACTTAGCTGCTCCACAGGCCGGAGACTTCAGTATTCTGTGTTTTCTAAATGCAAAGGAATACGGCGAGCACCAAACATAAGTCAATCCAACCGAATGTTTGTAGCGTTCACTGAGCTGCTTGTACACAATTATGTGTTTAGTATCTCTTGCCTGCTCTTTCTTTCCCTCAGCTTTATCCGGAGAGCAAAGGGCAAATTCCTTTGGTAAAGTCGTTTTCAGGCTTTTCAACAACTGCTGCTGTTCGTGTGTTAACCTTCGTTTTTTATGGGCTGTCCCCCAAGTGCCTCTGAACAGGCTACATCTGTTAGAAACCAGACTTGGATACTAACATAAAATGGAAAAGGAAGAGACTTCATTTAACCAAAGGAAATCTGGAAGCTCTTTTTTGCTTTCCTTTTGAAATTATTCTGCTCCTGTTTAACCTCCTTCCCCCGCTCACACACACCTTGTGATAAAAACACGGGACTGTAGGCTGCAACCAGGTCACCAATAGAATTGCTACCATGGAGGGCCGTCCAACATTACATCATTCTCCAAAACTCCATTTGGACAAAACCATTCCATGGCTACATAACAGGAACTCCCTCAGGTAAGCTGCCGCCACAACTTCCTGTGCTGACTGAGAGGTGAGGAAATTTCTGAAGCTGAGAGAAATACAGAGCTTCCTTCCAGCAGTGCCCTCATTGTGGCTTTGGAAGAGGATCTGATTTTGAAGGCGACTGTCCCTAGGGCAATATTGTAAGACATGACTGTTAGCAGATCTTTATTGTTGGTCTTTTGACTCATTACAGTAGACGTTCGTTGTCTTTTCAGGACATGTTCCCCACTCCTCCCATAATTCTTATTTTACATAGAAGATTTATATACCACCTTAAAATACCAGTTTCCAAAGTAGTGTATGATACAAAATGATTATCAAATAATATAAGACAAAGATAGAATCAAAACATAACAAATAATTAAAGCCACAAAGAACAACAGTGGGAGACCATATACTTTTACTCAGAAGTAAGTCACATTCGGTTCAATAAGACTTACTCCCAGGTAAGTTGAGTCCAGCATTGCAGCCCAAGGGGTTTTATCAACTCTGCCTATCAATCAGTAGAATGGACACTACTGGTGGAATAGAGCTATGCCCACCCCCTTGTACCTGCAGTTCACAGTGCGCCCCTGATATCTGCTCTGGAGAGCTGGTGGGTTCTCCAGAGAGTCAGCAAATGCAACTTCTTGGCGCACAACTAGAAAAATAAAGTTTTAACCTGCTTGTGTGGAAGGATGATGGAGAGGCAGCCATACAGGCTCCCCACAAGAAGGCATTTCAAAATTCTGGGGCTACAGCAGAAAAGGTTCTGAACCAAATGTAATGACGTTTTCAGCAGGGTCTCATTGGTACTTGTTAAATCATGGGGTGGGCAGGACTTCAGTTTCAATGGACTTCTGCAGCAAATACTCCTGGCAGATTGTGACCACAGGTTTTATTTCACAAACCACCTGGGATGGCAACAATACGTCTACATTGACTTAAACAGAAGGTTGAGAATTGAATCTATACATAACTTTTAATTTATAAAAAAACCTATCATTCACAACAGTCTGCTGAAGTAGTTACTTGCCATTGTAGCTACACCTTAGCCTTTGAAACCCGTTTTTAGAATATATCAAGTTAATGATTATTAATGGCAATAATGCAATAATAAAGATGGTGCCTTCAGCATGTGCAGATTGCTTATTTCAGAGTACCTACAACTATTACACATTTGGGGCATGAAAACGGCTCCCAGACTTCCACTAGTTGCCCATCCCTGTTTCAAAATGTCCTTCCAAAGAGATTCTGGGAGGCAGACTTTGTAACACAGGAGGCTTGGTTGGCCCAACACCGGCCCTTTGCTAAATAAGAGATCTGGACTGAACAAGACACAAAGGGATGGGAAACAGAACGGCTGCAAGCTCTTGTGCCTGTGGTGCCATTTGTTTTCTCAAGGACGCCAAATGGGAAGCTGAAGAAACAGCAACTTCCTCTTTGGTAAGATTTATGGCAGCGATTGAAGTAATAAAGCGAGCGCTTATTTGCTCTCATTGCCATCTAGACTATATATGAAGAAGTCACAATATCAGTGGGATCCTGCTGTTAAGGAGATGGTAGGGAGTATTTAATCAGGAAATGCCTGTAATCTCAATGAGAAGTGTTTAATGCTCATTTTCTCACAATTCCCAAGCACATACATTGCTGATTGAAGCAAGCAAACAAGAGCAGAGATAAAAATCAAAATAAAAAATCAAATTTTATTACACACTTCTTGGAGTTCTATGACTTAAAACCGCACCATGAGCCTTCCCCAGCCTGATGCCTTCCAGAAGTTTTGGAGTACAACTCCTAGCATGCCTGACCATTATGTATGCTGGCTGGGGCTAATGGGAATTGAAGTCCAAAACATCTGGAAGGTACCAGTTAGGGGAAGGCTGCCCTACATCATAAGAACATCAGAAGCACCCTGCTGGATCAGACCAAGGGTCCATCTAGTGCAGCATCCTGTTCACAAAGTAGCCAAACAGCTATCAAGCAGGAACCCACAAGCAGGGCATGAGTGCATCAGCACCCTCCTGCCCATGTTCCCCAACTACTGGTGTATATAAGCTCACTGCCTTGTTTTACACCCTGGGGATGAAAAGATGGGGGAAGACCATCCACTTCTCATTATTGGAATTCCCCCTCCCCCTCCCCCCATCTTGAATTTCCTAGGACAAGGCAGGGCAACCGCCAGTGGAGGCTGGTGGCTCCAATGTCAATGGAGCGGCGAATCCACTCTGGGTTTCAGTCAGAACCAGTCAGAACTCTAAAGGAGTTTTGTACCTTGGATAGCTCCTTTAGTGACTGAAACCCGGAGCCACTAGCCTCGACTGGCCACCCCTAAGGATCAGGGGGCAGCGTTACCTCTCTGGGCCCTACCAGCGCCCCCCAGCCCCCCACTGCTGACCTGTCACCAATTTGCTGCACAAATTTGTGTCAGCACAGCAGCGTGGGGAAAACGGTATAGCAAATGCATGCTTTGCTCGGAAATAAAATCCTGCTCTCGGGAGGCTTCCAGGAGTCCAATGATGCTTCACAATAAGATCTGTGCTTCCTCTGGGCATTGCTTTAAAGAAAAATCTTTTGGCTGCCACTGCAGCCCATTTAGAGTCAGTGGTGGTGGGTGGTGGGTGGCAGGGGCCACATGTTGCCTTCTTCTAGGGTGTGTGTGTCTCCTTTTCCTTATTTGGCGTTTGGTGACAAACTCAAACTGTGGGAGAAGCTCTAATAAATAAGTGTCTCCTGGCCTGTCATGGTGCAGAAAGGCCCACACTGGAGCAAAGGTCATTGTGGTGGAGGTGGCCTAGGGTTCAGCCAACACTCACTTCAGGCCATTTGAGGCTTTGCAGAGCCCCATGGAAACCTGCTCTTAGATGTCCTACTTTAATACATATGTTCCTAAACCAATTCTGGAACATAGGAAGCTGCCTTATAATCTTTTGTAAACTGCCCAGTGAGCTTTGGCTATGGGGTGGTATAGAAATGTAAATAATAATAATAATAATAATAATAATAATAATAATAATAATAATAATAATAATAATTTTTTAAAAAGCCCTCCATGGGAAGCGCTACAACATAATACAGAGCCCACAAACAAAGAACAATAGTACAAATGGCTCAGGAAGGGTGAGCTATTTCCAGAAACAGAAGGATTCCTAATAGCTATACAGGATCAAGTTATAGCAACCAAGAACTACCAAAAATACATCATAAAAAATAACAATGTAACAACAGACCTATGCAGGAAATGCCACCAATTTCAAGAAACAATAAACCATGTAACAGGAGGATATAAAATTCTGGCAGGAATGGACTATACAGGCAGACACAATACAGCTGCAAAAATAAGTCTCCAAGAACTGGCCATCAAATTCAATCTTATCAAACAACCTACATCATACTATACATACTCACCTAAAACAATATTGGAAAATGCAGATCATAAAATATACTGGGACAGAACAATTCATACTGACAAAACAATACCTTGTAACCGACCAGACATAAGGGTCAAGCCAAAAACACACACATATACCTCATCAACATAGCAATACCAAATGACAAAAATGTTGTTGAAAAGGAAGAGGAAAGAAGAGAAAAATATACACCACTGGCCATGGAAGTCAAAGAACTATGGTAACAGGAAAAGATCACAATTTTTCCATTGGTGACATCAGTCACTGGCATCACATCAAGAAACTATACAGAAAACCTTCAGAAACTGGGCCTACCAAAATACATCCACACCAACATCCAGAAAGCAGTCATAATTAAAACATGCTCTGTTGTCAGGAAATTCTTGAATTAGTAAAAGACAGCATGACTTGGCAAAGCCCGTCATGTTCATCTAGAAAAAATGCCACAAGCGAGAAAGAGATAATAATAATAATAATAATAATAATAATAATAATAATAATAATAATATAGACCCTTGGTTCATCTAGCCAAATATTGTCAACACTGATGGGCAGCATCTCTCTGGGGTTTCAGGCACGCTACTTGGAGTTACTAGAAATTGAACCTGAGACTTTCTGCATCAACATTGAAAAAGGTTCTGAGTAACAGCTGGATTTCATATTTTCAAAAATGGGGGATGACCCATTGTTTGCTTCTTTCTTGTTCTTAGCAGTCCTAAGGCCAGTTCCGAGTGAGTCCCATCACCTGATAGTGTCCAATCTGAATGTCTGCAAAGCCTCCTTCCCCATTTCATTGTAAGACTCTGAGTACGCAGACGATGTCATAACCAACATCAAGTCATCCTCCTACACCCCACCCCACCAGCTTTTTGGAACAACTTGACTGATGAAGTGATCTGGAGATCTTGAAAGTTTGCACATCTTTTATGGCCTTTGAGTTGGCCTTTACGCTAACAATGGATTTTGGAATGGGAAAAAGGGACACATTTGCAACTGATGCCATTGGGCTAGCCATTCGAATCGCATGTTAACAAGGGATTTTGGAGGAATCCGTTTGCAGGGTGAAGCTCAATGAGCTCTCCTTGGTTTTGCCACCTGGACTTCAGTCCACTTTCTGCTGTGGAGCCCAACTCAATCTGCATAGAGTTGAGCCAGTTTGCAGATTTCCTGTATTTTTTAAATTGCACAAATTATGGCTAAATTTTGTACAAATCTGCATAATTTTCAAAACGTGCAAGAATTTCAGCAGCAATTTGCACATATTACCCCAATTTCAGCAACAATTTGTGCAATTTATGCAAATTTCAGCTGCAGCTGGTGCAAATTTCTATTCGCACAAGTAACAGCTTGCCACAAAAAATATGCAAAAAGTCTTGGGGATCTGGAAAAAACTGCGGCTCAGCCTGCAAATCCAAACTGAATTGGGGAATGCAGTGGAACTCTGTCAAAAGAGAAACAGATTTCCGAGTGATGGACAACTCTAGTGTTAACCAAGGATGCTTTTCTGCAGCACAGTGTTTTGGATCCACAAACCATGGAAAGCTCTTAACATAGGACAGAACAGGAACCCACATCATTCTCCAAGAACCAAGGAGAATAATAAAGGTAGACTTGAAGAAACGCCTTTGCCCATCTGTTCCTGCCCTATTGCTAAGATCATCTTTGGAAGCTCCCTCCATGCCATCAGCCATAATGGTGCAACAGGAAAGACCCTTCTCTGTCATGCCCTTCAGAGGGAGATCCGCTTGACATATTCACTGTCTACGTTAAGGTCTTCCTCTTTCAGGTTAAGATCACCCTCTTCCAGCAGGCTCTAATCTTCAATCTGTTGCTCTGATTATAATTTTTAATTTTTGAAAATTGATTTAATGCTTTGATATTTTCATTGTTGTACATATTGTTTTTCTTATTATTTAAGTGCTGTTCTGTTTTTTAAATGATTATGAACTGCCACAAGGGCATCTCCCGGTTGGAAGGTATATACATTTCATAGATAGATAGATGGATGGATAGATAGATAGAGATAATAATGGTGGCAACAGCAGTGGTGAGTCTACTGTGCTATTCTGTGCAGGATAATTCCATGTGTCCTTGCTGCTGGGCCAACAAGGACTAATGCGAGCATTGAAGAGATAATGCGCCCAAGCTTCTGTGGATGGGTGACAGCTTAAGGCAGTGCTCCAGCTGTTGGGGACCACGGGCAATAATTCTCCAAAGGCAGCTCTACCTCCATCTTCTTGGCCAGCCAAGTGCTCAATGAGGATTAGAGCTCTCCTGCTGGAGGGTGCATCTAGCCTTGTGTTGGGCACCAGCAGAAAGATGGAGAGGAGGGGGCCGTCACCCTGATTCTTCTTGCAGCTGTAAACCCAAGATCCTAGGTTTGGCTGATCTGGGAAAAGCCCTTCTGGGGGAAGTAAACCACACTGGCCAGCTGGCAAATGATCTGGCTAGGGAAGCCTAAAACTGAATTAGGGGAGGGCCGGCCAAGAAAACAACAGATGTCGGGATGGTCAGAGGCTCTTTCAAAAAACCGGCAATGCAAAAGCTCTTTCTAATTTGACTGGGGGTTAATAAGCGGCGTATTTCTGGACAGTCTCGCCTTGGCACTGCGTGAACTTCTGAGCAATTCTCTTCCCCAAATATGATGGAAAGGCAAATTAATTGAATTATAGGCACTAATATGCAGGAGACTGTTGCATTCACCGTTTTGTCCAGCAAAGGTTTCATACTGCAAGGGCAGGAAGCAGCCACTCTGAACCTTTTGCTGCTTCTGCCGATCATTTGTATAGCACTTTCAAATTATTTTGCAAAGTGCTTTACACAGTCTTTGCCGGGTTTGCTCTCTCATGCAATCCAGAGAGCTTTGTGCCTCACAATGCCTTTGGATGCACCACTCACCATTTGGATCAAGGGCATCCCAAGGAAACTATTCCACTGACCCTAAAAAAAATCACAATAAGGCCTTGCAATGCTAGATGTGTTTACTGAGAGTCTATCTTCCTGAGCTCAGTGGGGCTTACTTCCTCCCTGGAAGTAAGCCCCACCTAAACTATGTTTAGGATCAGGACTGGTGTCAAGAGGATCAGGACTGGTGTCAAGAGTAGGCATAGTTGGGCACCTGCTAAGGGGCCACATTCCAGCAGGGGCCCACTGATGACACCCCCTGACCCTTCTTCTGCTCTTCACCATTGAGGCCTGCTTGCTCACCTGCCTCTTGCTCTGGCCCAGAGCAATGGTGGTGGTGGGAAGGAGGAGCTGTAGAGTACTACCTGCTCTCTGGCTCTCTGCTTGTCAATGATGAGAAAGAAGATGAGGAGGAAGAGCAGCTGGTGACAATGGTGGAGGGAGAAGACAGGGACTCACTGAGGGAGGGGGCTCATTGAGGTTCTCTTGCCCGAGGACCGTCTAAAACCTGGAGCTGGTATGGATTAGGACGGTAGCCAACCATTGCAAAAGGGAGCCACATGACAGGATCTCTCTTGGTGCCACGTGGAGTCCAGCAGGGGACGCTCATGAGCTCATCTGAGAGCGCATGTATCTTGTAAAGATGAGATCTGAGGACGGAGTGCTGCTGATCTCTGAAGAAAGCTCCGTTTGGCACTCCGTTTCTGCTTTGCCATAAGCATTTATAGGTATTATAGATGAATGAGGATGAGATGGTAGATCTTATAAATTCAAAGTCCTCCCCATTGAAATAATCTTTAGGTGATTTCTGCTTTTCACATTCTTCCCTCTCTCTCTCTCTCTCTCTCTCTCTCTCTCTTTTGTCTCCTTTAGCAGTTGGGATCAGAATCCCCAGCCAAACTGGAGAGAGCGTGGTTGCTATTCCAGACCCCAGATGCCAATATGTGGCGGCATCTGGCTCATTGGCAGGCATCTCAGACAGTTGTGCTGGCTGCTCTTGAGCCTGTCATGTGGCTTATTTTGCTGTTAGGCGCATTGATTCTTTGAGAATGTGGTCCCAACTGAGGGAACAAAGAAAGGGTTGGGTGGGATGAAGGAGGGGGGGGGAACGACATGCATTAAAGATGCAAGTTACAAGGTAAGGCAACGACCATCTGATGCTTCCCCTGTTCTCGCTCCACTGAATGTCCCGTCCTGATGTGTCTTGTGCAGCCGTACTTTCTTGTGCTGTTACTGCTTTTCAGGTGCCTTAAGGCATGGAGCTCCTTGAAAGAGAAACACAAATAGCTCAAAATATAGAGATGAAATTCTCTCCTTAGAGGCCGTGTGTTTGGCTTGCGAAACACACGATAACAGCTTGCTTTAGAAAGGTGACATTTCTACTGAAAAGTGGGATATTAAGAATAATAAAAATAATAATACAAAAAAGAAAAGGAAAAGGAAAAAAGGATGCAGCTATAAATGCAGCTCACTCGTGTCTTCAGACAGGGATGAGATGGTTGTAATGAAGACAACCTCTTTGTTGGATGAAATAAACTTTTCCCTTGAACTTAACAAGGTGCTTATGAAAAAGTGTCAAGAAATGTCACCTGTTTTCAAGGCACAAACCAGAAATACCATTCCTGTAGTGTGTTGTTTTTTTAAAAAAATTGTGGGGAGGCTTTCTTTCTTTCTTTCTTTCTTTCTTTCTTTCTTTCTTTCTTTCTTTCTTTCTTTCTTTCCATTTTGCTTTGTTCAGGCCTTGTCTTTCTAAAGAGTTTCTCTCAACAATGAGATGGCAAGGACATCTGTGGATAAATAAGTAGAAAAAACCTTATCCTGACCCCTTGCAGTAAAGACAGTGAGATGGGAGAAAGGGGTGGGTATATTGGTGACTGTATCACTGTCAATAGTCTCATATAATATGAAAGTGACTAAAGTATTTAGAAAACGTTTAATATACTGAGCAAGACAGCTACTCTGTATAGTTCAAGTATATATAAAAACTATATGGTATTACATTAAAACATTAAAAGAGACAAAAAAGAGAGACAATTGTCCCTTTTAATGTTTTAATATAATACCATATAGTTTTTATATATACTTGAACTATACAGAGTAGCTATCTTGCTCAGTATATTAAAAGTCTTCTAAATACTTTAGTCACTTTCATATTATATGTGACTATTGACAGTGATACGGTCACCAATATACCCACCCTTTTCTCCCATCTCATCAAGGACTTCTGTGGGACATTTTTGCAATGATTGGCAGTATGCTAAGGAAGGGAAGATGAATTTGTTTTACAAGACCTGTGTGAGAGATGTATTTGGTCTATGGTTGCCCAGCATGGAATTGTGGTGGCCCCTTATGAATGGCCAAAAAAAGAGGACACACACCACTAAAAAAGAGGACAAAAGTTGATGCCAATTTGCATAAAATTCCCATATGCTGATAGATAGGGCGTTGCTAGACCTACCGGGTGTTCCGTCGTTGAGGAGCGGTGAAAGCGGCTTTTCCCGTTCAGCCGTGACGCCTCATGCTCCACACCTGCCTTCGATTTGTGGCGGAAGTTTGCGCCGGTTGTGCTGCTGCCGCCGCGAGAACGGTTGCGCAGCCACACAGGCCTGATTGCCGCGGCTTTTTTTTTCGCTCGCTGCACGGTTTGCGCACGTCCGAAAGACCGCAAACTTGCGCAGCCATCAGCGATGCCGCCGCCGGCCCTGGCGGCGGCAGCGGCGGCAGTGCCAGTGCCAGCTGAAGTGCTGCTGGTGCTGTTGAGGGTCAACATTGATGCGCTCACTTCCTGATGGGGGTCGTGGCGGGTGTCATATGACCCGAGGTCAATCGTCTGCATGGCCACTCTGTGCCTACATCTCCCATCATGCCTCTGAGGTGTCGGCGGCGATGACCGCCTCTGTGCCCTGTGCCCCATCCCAAGGAGCCAACCCACATCTGGCCGTAGCCATGGCAGCAGCCCACAAACAGCTCTGCCCTCTGCCAGCCTGGTACCCACACTAACAGGCAGCGTACAGCACCGCCATTATGCGGCCACGGTAGCTGCCCACCGCAAGGAGTCACCAGCCACTTTTCCGGTCCTCCGGTCCTGCGCAAACTGTCACTGGGGAAATAAAAAAAAAAAGCCACTCCGCCGCGCTGCCCCAGCTGGCGGACTGCGCGCAAATGGCGGAGGCGGCTTGACCGAAGCCGCTGACCACTCCCCCTTAGCACGCCTTTTCCTGACCAGTGCCGACCGCAGTGACCTCACATCCTCCCACACGTACTCCGAATTACCGCGGGACAGCAGGAAAAGGCGCCCTAAAACTCACTTTTTTAAAGTCGGGAGAAAGAGGCTTCACCGCGGGATAACGGCGGATCCTCGTGAACGTCATCTGGAAGCCTCGACGTGACTGCGGAAGGTAACGCGCGCTAGAGCCTCGTCTAGTAACGCCCATAGATGCAAATCTACAAATAATTATTATGGTCAATAGAAATGCAGTACAACTCACCACGGGAACATAACAACATAAGTAGCTGCCATATACTCAGTCAGACCATTGGTCCACCTAAGCCCAGTATTGTTGACACTGGCTGGCAGAGGCATTCTTGATAAGAGTTTTTCCAGTCCTACCTGAGATACCTGGGATATTCTGCAGGCAAAGTAGCTACTCTACCGCTAAGCTACCCTAGTGTAGAAGATTGTGATCAGGCGATCTGTATGCCTGCCTGTTCAGTCTGATATCCAGGTGATGTTGACAGGAGACTTCAAGGCCCAGTGCTTTCTTTTGATGGTTCTTGATCTTTATACCGGACCTGCACTGGTCAGCCTTCCAAACAGAGGACTGTCTTCCATAAAAGAGTACACACAACCACCCCATTGTAATCAAGATGAAATGGGGTTATTTCATGTGTGCTGCCCTGGGCTCCTTAGAAGAAGGGTGGAATCCAAATAGGGTAAAATAAAAACAATGATGTTATTAATAAAAACTGTTTCAAGGTTTTAAATCCTTAACTCATATTCACAAAAGGCCTCCATGCAAGAAGCTGCTGCTGCCTGCTCCAAACTGTATTTTTCCTAATTGCCCTGGGTAGAGCCAAGTCTTTCCTCGTAACCACCCTCTCCTCATCTGAGTGACAAAGGTCAGTTCAGATTTTCCAAAACGGATACAAATCTTTAATTTTAGATACTACATTTCCAAGGACTGTGCCAACAATGTGACAGAGAGAGAGAGAGAGAGAGAGAGAGAGAGAGAGAGAGAGAGAGAATATGAGAGAGAGAGAGAGGACAGAGCATGCCGGCATTGTGACTGAAGCTGCTCTGAAATGGCAGGGAAGGTCAGAAAACCTTCCCCGGAATTATGGCCACGAGACGATCCATAGATTCCGTGCCCCGTGCCAAAAAAGCTAAACCAAAACACATAAAAGGCTCACGTGTGCCCCTAAGGCCGTAGTGGGTGGAACTCCTACAGGGGACGTCCGTTACTCCTGTTAGCTTATCTCAAACGGGCAGCATGGAGACTGCCAAGTGTCAAAGCTGATGCGCGTGTCAACCTAACAACTGGATGGCTTAACAACAGAGGCACACACAACCTCGTTAAGAAGGTCAAAGTGTGGTGCTACAGTGGTTAGCGTGTTGGACCTGTGAGGTATTATGCCTGCCCCCTCACGCCTGAGTGAAAACAGCTGAGGGAAAGCCATCATTACAGGGGTTAACAGGGGAGCCAATGTGGCGTAGTGGCTGGATTGTTGGACTGGGAGCTGGGAAATCCAGGTTCTAGTCCCCACTCAGCCATGAAGCTCAATGGGTGACTTTGAACCACTCACTGATTCTCAGCCTAACCTACTTCGCAGGGCTGTTGTGAACATTAAATGGAGAGGAAGAGGACCATGTAAGCTGCCTTGGGTTCCTTGCAAGATGATATAAATGAAATAAATAAATAAATTCACACAGATGATAGTTGTAAAGTAACTAACTGGTCAGGCAACTCTTTCTCATAGCTTCACCCATGAATGTAGCGTCAAAGCATTGAGACATGTAGCCCTGTGTGTTTTGTGACTAGCAAGACCTTTAGGTTGCCAGCATTCCTCCCAGAAATCCTTTCACCAGAGTTGTCAGCTGGTCATAAGAATCCTGGTAGCTAAAAATCCCTGCCTACCCTTTGGCAGGGGCTGGGAGCCTTTCTTCTCTTGAGGGCACCATTCCTTCATGGATAGTGTGTTGGGGTCCACATATTGGCAGTAGAAGGGAGAGCCAAGAGCCAAAATTAGCAGGGTAACTGCCACCACATTCTCTCTCTCCCCCCTCTCTGAAGCCCCACTTTCTCTGTATGTCCCCCCCCTCTTGCTTTTATCAGAGGTCTGAACTGCTCATTTGCAGAGGGCTCTTGAAATTAGACCAAGAGGCATACGTTGCCCACTTCTGCCTTCCAGGTAGTTTGTTTCAGCAGTATTTTGTAGGATAGAAACGCGAGCCAGGAAACTGGGCAAGAACTTTATTATATTTCTTGAGAACAGAATAGATGCAAACAAAGTCTGGGGCCACCTAGTGATGAACCTTTATAATGACACTATCCACACAGTGATCTAGCGATATCACAGAGGTCAATCCATCAGTGCTTTTCAGTGGCCAGTTTTGTGAGAGAGGGAAGGCTGATCCTCAAGAGAGGGATGTGACCAATCCTGAAGGAAAAGCCCTGGAGGCTCACTGCTCGTGTTATGTATATTTACACACATCCTGAATATTCTGCAGAAAGGAGATATCACTTTGTCCAAAAGAAGACCTCGGTGGCTTTCGTTTGGCTGTGGTGATGGGAAGAGTGTTTAGGGTCCACCCAAGATCCTTCTTGCCCTGGTTAGAAATGGTCTCCACTAGAAAGCAACTGATAATAGTGCTTATTTATATATTTAAAATATTTAAAATATTTCTATCACACCTTTCAAAATCCCATTCCATACAGCACAGCTAACAATGATTAAGACCATTTTTTTAAAAAAAAGGGGGGGGGGAAATATAAGCAACAATATCTCAGAACAGAATAGCAGATAAAAAGCCCAAAAGCCAACAGCTTAAAGACTTAAAATATTTATTTATTTATTACATTTATATACCGCCCCACAGCCGAAGCTCTCTGGGTGGTTCGCAAAAGTTAAAACAGTAAACTTTAAAAAGTATACAAAATTTAAAAACCATCAGAAACATAAAAACACCACTAGAAAAACAACAGTATCCATTTAAAAAATAACAGTTCTGGGGTCCGTTAGAAAACAGCATTGTTAAATGCTGTTAAATGCCTGGGAGAAGAGAAAAGTCTTGACTTGGCGCCTGAAAGATAACAGTGTTGGCGCTAGCGGTGTGCACGGACCCCCCGATCCTCTTCACGCCCGATCTGCAAATTGTGGATCGGGCCCGCTCTGCCCCACCTCGATCCGCCAAGGGGCCACTTTGCTCCGCTGCGGAGCTCTGGCTTCGAATCGGAGCTCCGCAGTGGCAGAGAGTGGCGCCAGGTAAGGCCCCCCTCCCGCCTCCCCCTTACCTGTGTCCGTTGCGGCCCATCCCAGCTTCACTAGAGCCCGCGGCTCAACCAGGAACTGTAGGCCCCGATTGCAGCCTACACTTCCTGGTTGAACCGTGGGCACTAGTGAAGCTGGGATGGGCCCCGACGGATGCAGGTAAGACCCCCTCCCCCTTACCTGGCTCTGCCACCATCGCCACACAGGTGGCGGCGGTGGCAGGGCCAGGTAACCCCCCCTCCCTCTTCTCCCTTACCTGCATCCATCCGCGGACTGCAGCTCCTCCCCGCTCACAGGAGTGACCCCCTTTCCTTGTCTCTACACTCTGTTTTCCAAGTGCAGTGAGGGAGCCAGAACAGTGCTCTCTACACCAGCTAAGGGGAGAGGTGGGGGGGATCATGGTTTTCTGTGTCTGAGGCCAGAGCCCCGGCCCTGAGCTCGGAGCCAGGAAACCAAGCAATCCATAGGATTGCTCTCTTAGATTCATCAGGAGAAAAGTGCGATCACCGAGCATCCAGCACGCGGCTCAATTGTTACCATTTGTTATGCATTTCACGTAAAATGGAACGTTATCTTTGCTCCACTAACACACAGGCACTGAGGGCGGGACACCGGCAAGATGAGGCAGGAAATTGCTGGCCCTGCTCAAATTGCTGTTGGGACACTTACTTTAAAACTTTCCAGGAAATGAGAGTCTGCAGATAGTGTTGGGTCCATGCAGCTACAGTTGCCGCATCAACATTTCAGAAATACGGCACAGATATGCCAGGGTTTTTGTGTTGGAAACAAGGGCTGTCCACAACACTCTGTGCAGAAATGTATGGAACTAAATCTTTCACTTAAAGGACATGACACCTGGACATCTGCAGAGTCAAGTGATTTGAAACTTATTGTAAATAATCAGTTCAGCACAATGCAGTGGAGGCTGTAAGTGGGGCAAAGCAGCTCCTTTAGAGTTCTGACTGGTTCTGACTGAAACCCGGAACAGATCCACCACCCCAATGACATTGGATAACTCTTTCAGAGTTCTGACTGGTTCTGAATGAAACCTGGAGTGGATTCATCACCCCACTTACATCAGAGCCACCAGCCTCCACTGGGACAATGCATTTTTGTTCCTGTTCTCAGCCACTTGAGGATTTGTCTGGGGGGAAAACACCTCCCGAGGTCTGGGACAGCCCTTGCCAGTCCAAGCAGACAATACCATGCTAGAGAAACAAATAGTCTGAAGGAATATACAGCAGCATCCAACGTACCTGAGCTGGTGCTGCAGACAAGCAGCGTGTTTTTAAGAGAGTCAGAAACGGCATGAAAGAGGCATCATTGCATTTGGTGAATAGGCACATAGAATCATAAAATCAAAGAATAGTAGAGTTGGAAGGGGCCTATAAGGCCATCAAATCCAACCCCCTGCTCAAAACGCCCAGACAGCTTTGGCTATTGGGCAGTATAGAAATGCAATAAATAAATAAATAAATAAATAAATAAATAAATAAATAAATAAATAAATAAATAAATAAATAAATCCACCCTAAAGCATACTTGACAGATGGTTGTCCAGCCCACAACCTCCCTAGGCAACCGATTCCATTGTCGTACTGCTCTAACAGGAAATCTTTCTTGATGTCCAGCCGGAATCTAACTTTCTGTAACTTGAGCCCATTGGTCCATGTTCTGCACTCTGGGATGATCGAGAAGAGATCCTGGCCCTCCTCTGTGTGACAACCTTTTAAGTATTTGAGAAGTGCTATCATGTCTCCCCTCAATCTTTTCTTCTCCAGGCTAAACATGCCCAGTTGTTTCAGTCTCTCTACATAGGGCTTTGTTTCCAGACTCCTGATCATCCTGTTTGCTTTCCTCTGAACACGCTCCAGCTTGTCTGCATCCTTCTTGAATTGTGGTGCCCAGAACTGAACACAATACTCTAGATGAGGCCTAACCAGGGCTGAATAGAGAGGAACCAGTACCTCACACGATTTGGAAGCAATAATTCTATTAATGCAGCCCAAAATAGCATTTGCCTTTCTTGCAGCCATATCACACTGTTGGCTCATATTCAGCTTGTGATCTATAACAATTCCAAGATCCTTCTCGTTTGTAGTATTTCTTTCATTCCACTGCCGTTGAACAGGCTTTGGAAACACTGCAGAAATGTTCTCCCCACCCAGTCTTGTAGTGGTACATTTTCAAGTGCAAGAGCTCATCATGACGTCTCCCATGAACATAGCTGTACCCTCAAGCAGGCCAGGGACAAAGATAGACACGATTGGACACTTGCTGAAGGCCCAATCCCAGCAGGGACCCACTGATGTGAGCCCTCTGGAGTTGCTCCTCTTCCTCACTGCAGCCGGCTTGTTCACCTATCTCTAGCATTGGACCAATCAACAGTGGAGGTGAGAAGGAGGAGCAGTAGACACCTCTGCCAACTTGCTCACTGTCTCTGTGCCCATCAAGCAAGCAAGTGGCAGCAATGTCAAAAAAGAGGATGATGAGCAATGGCAGCTGGTGACAATTGTGACGATGACCAAGGAGAGGCCCAGACGGAAGCCTGGAGGGCCTTAAACCGTTTAAAACAACGACAACAGCGGTTTTCCTGGACAGAACGGGGAAATAAGGGTTTCCCCTCGACACGGTTTGGCCCCCGTATGTCTGGACATGTCTGGTGAAAACTGGACATTTGGTCACCCTAATCTGAACAGGCCCACGGTGTAGATCTGGCCTTGCTCCTTGTACTACTACTAGAGCTGCCGTATACTAATATGTGTTTTGATTTGTTCCTCTGGGATTTTTGGACTCTCCTTGGAGGTCATGGCTATGAGGACTGTCACGATGAGTGCCTGCACTTCAGCTTTTACCACCACACTACTGGTACCCAACACCAAGGAGGCCAGCGTTCCCCAACCTGATGCCTTCCAGATGTTTTGATACTTCCACTCCCATCAGCCCCAGCTAGCATGGCCAAAGCTCAGCCATCCTGGAAGTCCCAGTTGCAAACATCTGGAGGGCACCAGGTTGGGAAAGGCTGAAATAGGGGGACCAAAGTGCTGCTGACCCAGCGTTTAAGGTGCTTTTTTCTAGACGGCTCCTTAAATGTCAGCCTGCATGGTGAAGAGAAGAACTCTCTGAAAGGATTCCTTTTTCTTTTTTTAAAAAAAGTTTGCTTCAGGTTGAGGTATTTTTGAACCCACCACTTGTGTGTGTATGTGTGTGTGTGTGTGTGTGTGTGTGTTGTTTGACAGACATGACAGGCTGTCCTCATTATTATGGAAAATATAGGGTTGATGGTAATTACTATCTGAATATGAATGGGTTGCAGAAGTGGGCACTGCTGGCCCTGGCCTTTCTTTGACAAGGCATAACTTTCTTCTGAATTTCCGTGTTAATTAATGCTTTTTTAATATTTTTTAAAAACCCCACTTTAATTGGCAGTAAACACCTCAACTTTTTGTACTCATTAAAATGCAGCCATTGATGTGTGATGGATTTTTTTAAAAGCTTAATTAACTTTTCTTTCTGTATATATAACCTATAATAATGACAAACATTGAAAACTGCTCTTCTCTCCCCAGCTCCCCCACCCATCACTCCCCATATTGCTATCACTTCAAGAAAGGCTACGGAAGGAGAAAACGCATCCTGACTTGGTTAGGATCAGATGGCATTTGGAAGATTAACATGGAGCATTGCGTCAGGGCTAAGTGAGACATTAATAGATCACACGCTGCCTGTGTGTGTGTGACACCTGCCATGTCAAGTAGCGGAAAAGGAACCTTCCGATTGAGAAGCAGGAATCTGTTGTACCCTTGAGCTGCTAAGCCAGAAATCTGTCGCTGGCTAACAAAACAAGACACTGCTATGAATGGGTCTCAGGGTTTGAGGGTTGTGAAGCATAAGCCGTTGCCAAAGGAGGCCCAACAGGAATTTTATGAGTGGGGGGGGGGAAGTAATGGTGTAATGCTCAAGTTCTTAATTTTAAGGAAAACTAAAGCTGCGTGTAGTCAGATGATGTTGGAGAAATCCACAACCGAATCAAATGAGTTCAGGTTTCTCTGAACTTGACCTGCAGAATCTACAATGGACGGGCTTCTTCTGAGTCAGATGGATTCTTCAGGCTTGTGGATTTGTATTTTATTTTATTTTTTGTTACTTTCTGGAATTTTATGCAAATTTAGTCAGAAAAATATGTCTAATAATAATAATAATAATAATAATAATAATAATAATAATAACCACCAGCCGAAAATATGTGTTTCTTAGGGCTGTGTGCTTGTGGCCAAACCCCAAATCTGAGCTGAACTGGGCCAATACGACCCATTTCAGCACAAATCCAGAGTGGTCCTTCTCCTGCTCCTCCCTCTCTTCCTCCCCGCTTGCCCCTAGAACCAGGACCCATTGCTCCCACCGCCTGTGGAACTTACCTTAGCCGTGTGCCCACAATTAGAGTGCCATTTTACATGAAATTGGGGGGCTCTATGGTTTTCTTGAACTACAGTTTCAAGGAGCCATTTTTGACTATAGATTTAGGAAAACTACTGAGCTCTCATCTTCGTGTAAAATGGCAACTGTAAACAAGGATGCACTGCTAAGGTAGTTCCTCCAGGCAGTGGGGGCAGAGGTTCTGGTTCTTCTGGAGGGAGGGGGGAGTCCAATGGACTCCTGGCCTGCCTCATGCTTGGCTTTCCAGAGGGTGTTCCGACCCTCGATTCGGAACTGAATCTGAAGTGGGTTGGCCCCGCCTTGAAGTGCCCCGAGCCTAAAATCCATACAAAATCCATACATCCCTAGTCAGACATGTACCTTGAACTTTAGGAAAGTTGATTTTCCTAAACACAGAGCAAAGATAAGAAGGATTCCATGGCAGAGAAACTATTTAATAAGTGTTTAATAGAATAATAGAAATAATTATTATAATTTAAATAGAAATTCAGTCCATCCCACCACAGTGGAGAAGTCTGTAACCAGGTGACTTTCTGTGAGCCTGCCTGCTCAGTCTACGTCCAGGTGTTACCTGTTGATGGGCAACAATTCAAATGGTTCATGATCTTTAAACTAGAATTGGGTAGGACAGCCCTTCAGAATAAAGGATGCCTTCAAATAGAGGTCAGGACTGTGGAAGCCCTGCAATTAGAGGACTGTAAAAGAGGACACCGGACCACGCTACGCACAGGCTTTTTTCTCTGCACTTTTCCGAGAGAGAGAGAGAGAGAGAGAGAGAGAGAGAGAGAGAGAGAGAGAGAGAGACAATGAATGAGGAGGGGAGGAAATAAAGCATACAGAGATTCCTGCTCCTGCTCCCTGCTCTTTTCCCTGGGCTCATCTACACCAAGCAGGATATTCCACTATGAAAGCAGTATGAAAGCGGTATATAAAAGGCAGGAGCCACACTACTGCTTTATAGTGGTATTGAAGTGCACTGCAGGATTTACACTACTGCTTTATAGCGGTATTGAAGGGTACTGCAGGATCTACACGACTGCTTTATAGTTCACTGAGAACTGTTGTCAGTGCACTTCAATACCATTCCAAAGCAGCCGTGTGGCTCCTGCCTCTTATATACCGCTTTCATAGTGAATGCGATAGTAATTCTTTCCAAAAGTACCTCTAGACGTTAGATCAGCCTATGCCTCTGTCATCGTAAGATGCACTTTGATATGCTTGATGAGTTGCGAACTGCATCGCAGTATTTGAGGAAGCGCCAAGTCCAATGGATAGCTACGTTCCAATCTACGTGTTACCCCGAGACGTACGGATCAGCTCTAGAACAGGGATGGGCAAACGAGCGAGGTTGGAGATTGCTATGATTCTTGAACATTGTCTCTGCCACTTGTCACTTGATTGTTTTTGCAGTCGTTGCTTGCTCTGCATGAATGGGAAAATTGTGCAAAAGGAGCAGTGATTGAACATGAAATTTGAGCAAATTTCCCCAAACATCTGCCAATTGCCTAATTTTCACAGCTTTCCTGCATAGACTAAGGTGGGGCTGATTCAGACCACATGGTAAAGCTGCACAAAACTGAACTGGAATGTTGCGCAAATGAAACACGAACACACGTCTGACAATTTGCAGACACTTTTGGTGGACAAATGCTCACGATCGTGTTCTGGTTATGCTTGCATGTTTACCAAGCGAAAATGAAATTCTCATACATCCCTATCCAGGAGTGCCCTAGAGAAAGAGGACTTAGCCTGCATTATGCATACACTAGTTACATCTGGACTAGTTTCCTTCAATGTACTCTATATAAGTCTGCCTTTGACGACCTGGGACTGTTTAGCTTAGAAAAAGGGTGAATGAAGGGAGACATGACAGCAGCGTACAAAAATATGCATGGTGGGGAGAAAATGGATAGGAAGAATTTTTTCTCCTTCTCTCGTATTACTAGAACCTGGAGACATGCCATGAAGCTGATTGGTGGGAGGGTGTGATTGCACTCATGTCCGACTTGTGGGTTTTCACATAGGCAGCTGGTTGGCCACTGTGTGGGAAGAATGCTGGACTAAATGGACCCCATGGTGCCAACTGATGGGAATTATTTCGTATTGATGCCTCTTATTATTATTATTATTATTTATTTATATAGCACCATCAATGTACATGGTGCTGTACAGAGTAAAACAGTAAATAGCAAGACCCTGCCACATAGGCTTACAATCTAATAAAATCATAGTAAAACAATGAGGGGAAGAGAATGCAAACAGGCACAGGGTAGGGTAAGCAGGCACAGGGTAGGGTAAAACTAACAGTATAAAGTCAGAACAAAATCAAGTTTTAAAAGCTTTAGGAAAAAGAAAAGTTTTTAGCTGAGCTTTAAAAGCTGCGATTGAACTTGTAGTTCTAAAATGTTCTGGAAGAGGGTTCCAGGCGTAAGGGGCAGCAGAAGAGAATGGACAAAGCCGAGCAAGGGAAGTAGAGGCCCTTGGGCAGGCGAGAAACATGGCATCAGAGGAGCGAAGAGCACGAGGGGGGCAATAGTGTGAGATGAGAGAGGAGAGATAGGAAGGAGCTAGACCGTGAAAAGCTTTGAAGGTTAACAGGAGAAGTTTATATTGGAGAAGTTTATATCTTGTTAGATAGGCAGTTAACAGAGAAAAACAAAAGGCAGAACTGAGTGTTTACCAGTTCCACATGCAAACAAAGATAAAAAAGAGACCACACCCTTCTTTGGTGAAGAAAAGGTAAACAGCTTTACTCACAATATAGTCTTGCATATAATATGCGAGGTACAGAGTAGAGTTTCAAAGAACAATTTGTTCAGTCCATTATTGTTCTATAACACTGGCAGGAGTGAGAGAGCAAACACAACTGCTCCCGGCAATGGAGGAAGGTCAGAGAGAGAGAGAGGGTGGAGGGGGAAGGAAGGGGACAAGTAAAAGAAACAAATCACAGTAAACCACTCTGTAGACTAAAGAGATCCTAAGGCTAGCTTTGGCCTAAATTCCCGTGAACGAACTGTAACACTGCCCCCTTCCAGTAACTTGCAGACAAGGTTGCAATATTCCCAACACCAATTGCCGGTGTCTCTCTCTCTCTCTCTCTCTCTCTCTCTCTCTCTCTGTCTGTCTGTCGCTGGGGATATTCAAGCAAAGACCAGGCAGCCATCTGTCAGGGATGCTTTAAACTGGATTCCTGTGCTGAGCAAGGGGTTGGACTCGATGGCCTAAATAGCCCCTTCCAACTCTATGCTTCTATGATCCACTATGGTTTTCTTACATTCTTAAGATGGCTTGAAATGCATCCGTTCAGATGTTCTGCCGGTGTGGTGGATGGAGATCCAGAGTAGTCTGCCATTTATCTGTGTTCCAAGGTGTGATTGTCAGTATTCTAGAACACACAATCCCTCCCTTTTCAGGCGATTCTCCACTAGAGTGCCCCACTGGGAGCGAGGAAGGTTTCTGTGCATTAAGTATTTTCTCCGGTCCTCAGCTTCCCAGCTGACACTTTTGATTTCTACAGTCGCTGGTCCTTTGCTTTTTGTATCCCATTACACTCTCTTTCGAGAAGGCTGAGCTGTGTTACCGTCAATGTTAGAATCATTACTATATCTTACCCCAGGCCTAGATGGGGGAGTTTGCTTTTGCCATTGCGATGGACATAAATCTGTGTATTCACTGCAATTCTGCAAAGTGCTTGGCTAAGAAAAGGAACTATGTATAAATCAATATCCATACCTTGATTCACAACTGGTCCTGTTCACCAAAATATGTCAGCAGCTATTACATACGACTGAAGTCTGCATTAATAACAGAATACGTTAAGTCTGCTGTCACCTTGACCTGCCTGATGCTACCTAGTTTGTCTTCCACCAGTCTGCGCCTTGTCATCATCCTAGACTGACACCATTTAAGACAAGGACTGAATCTGCTTGTAAAAACTTTCTATGCACAATGTAATTTTAATGCCATGGGAAACCGTTTGACCATGGACCTTGGTTTAGGGCCACTTGCCACTTGGCTACTGCAAACAAACAGTAATGAGAATCTGGAGGCAGCATTTAGAGCCATGAGACTCAATCTGCGATGAAAATGGACCTTAGCTTTACCCTCAAGGCATTCTGTTTTAATATATACTATGGAGATCATGCAAGTATTGCAAAGGAAGAGCTCTATTTGCAAGCAAAACTATATTCTTATCAGGGAGCTGAAGCCAGTCACAGCTCCCTGGTGCATGTACCTAAGGGTACACATGTTTTCACGTGAGCACTGCTCATATTCACATTTTATATGTTCAGGAGTACACTTATAAAATCTTAGGTGTACACCCAAAAAATGTAATATGAGGTATGGTGGTAATTGTATAGCCTGCCCCATTTTTCACTCTGCATCGTGGTTTGTTTGTGCTCTGGTAATGTGAGCATCAATAGATGCCAAACATACTGCAATATCCCTTAATGCCAGAAATGGTCACTTTGGCCATAGCTAGACCTAAGGTTTATCCCTGGATCATCCAGAGGTCAAACCTGTTCATCTAGGTGACACACAGGGGATCCAGTGCTCAGGCAGGGGCGAACCCTGGATGATCCCAGGATAAACCTTAGGTCTAGCTGTGGCCTTTGACAAAATGCTTCACAAAAGTTTAATCCTTGCCTTCTCCTCTGCAATGGTTAGGTTTATAATTATTGTGCCTTTGCCTGCATAATTCTGCTCCCTCTACTGAAGAAGAACTCTGCACAACTTTGTTTTCTGATTTCACGTCTGCCTGTTTTGCCATGTCTACTCATGCAGGGCGCGTGTGGAGCAGAGCATTGGTACTGATGACTAATTACATCACACAGAATATCCAATAGATGCCCAGGATGCTTCTGCAATTACATCCCACACAGCAGTTTCGACACATGCTCTCCTTGAGGGAGGTATCATATTTTTCGACGTACAAAAGCTTGAGTATCAAATATTTAGAACATGTGATTTCAATGCCACACCATACACAGAAGTGCAGCCATTACAGCAGTTTTGGAGACTGCATGAGAGAGATTTGCAAAACAAACAACGACCTGATTGTGTGGAAGGCCCATATCCGGAAGCCCCCCTTTGACTCAGCTTCTCTTTTTGAGGTTTTTATGCACCGATGTCAGTGGAGTGGTGAATCCACACCGGGTTTCATTCAGAACCTGTCAGAACTCTAAAGGAGCAAGAGTTTCTGGTAGGGGTGTGCACAGACCCCCCGCTCCGCTTCACTTGCAGATCCGCCATTTTCCGGATCGGGCCGCTCTGCCCCGCCCCCGCTCCGCCCACTTCCGCTCCGCTCCGCCCGGAGCTCCGGATCCGGATCCGGAGCTCCGTTTCCCCCCCCCCATAGGCTTGCATTGAAAGCTAAAAAATTATACAACTTTTTTTCTGTTCAAGTTAGAAACCTCATGTTTGGCACCATGACACCTCATGGGGATATACACACGCATGCCAAGTTTCAAAGCAATCCCATCATCCCCTGATTTTTGGCGAATTTTTGAAAATCGGGCACCCCACACACACCATCCCTGCGAGGTGGGCAGGGGAGGAGGGAGGGAAGGCAGGCAGGCATGCAGCTGGCATTTCTGGGGGCATAAGGAAGTGAGCCAAGGATAAGCCAGTAATGCATATAAAATGGAATAAATCAATCAATAAACAAAGGAGGGGTGGAATTAAAAGCAGCAGTGTTGCTCAATAAACAACAAGAAGAACTTTTTTTAAAAGGCTATATCTGTCTTTTACCAGCAATAGGGGGACGTGCCCGGGGGAGGGGGAAGTAGCTGCCAGTTCAAGACACTGACAGCCACCAACAGCTCTGAGAAGAAGTAAAACGCTCACTTCGACTCAGAACAGGCATTGCTCCACCACTGAAAAGTGACCATTCACTTCAACTCATGATAGGCATTGCTCCACCATTTTACTCTCTTTGGAAGGCTCTAATGGCCTTCCAGTGCAGGAGAGAGTGGGGGCACGTCCACGATGAGATGCCCTAGGGGAGCTCATCCCCTTGCACCACATCGATTCAGTTGTTCACCAAGGTTAGGGTGGGGAGCAGTGCTGTGTTTCTATCTCTTATTCTTGGCTTAGTATATGATTTCAGGTTGTGTTTGTGCATTTGGTGGGGCTACTGTGTTAAAAAACACGGGGAAAAGCCCGTTCAGATGAAGAAAGAGAAGTTTCCCAGAATCCCAAGTTACCTGTTTTGCCTATGCCCTCCTCCAACTTTGGGATCTTCATGACCGGGAGCTGACTCTGCCCCTCAGCCCTTTGAAAAAGGTATTTTTCCCGCCGATTTTTTAAAAACGTCTAGCCCGCGACCCGTACGATGCAGAAAGTTGAGAGTGGTCTCAAAATGACCCCCATCCACGACTCTCTGTGCACAAGAATTTTCAGAACGATAGCTTAAACCCCCCCCAGTTATCCCCGATTCTTTCCCTCAATGCAATCCTATGGGCGAAAAGCCGAAAACGCAGTTTGAGCCGCGCGGTTGACCCGATTTTCACAAAAATATAGCCCGCGACCCGTACGATGCAGAAAGTTGAGAGTGGTCTCAAAATGACCCCCATCCACGACTCTCTGTGCACAAGAATTTCCAGAACGATAGCTTAAACCCCCCCCCCCCCAGTTATCCCCGATTCTTTCCCTCAATGCAATCCTATGGGCGAAAAGCCGAAAACGCAGTTTGAGCCGCGCGGTTGACCCGATTTTCACAAAAATATAGCCCGCGACCCAGACAACGCAGAAAGTTGAGAGTGGTCTCAAAATGACCCCCATCCACGACTCTCTGTGCACAAGAATTTCCAGAACGATAGCTTCAAAAACAACGTAGTTATGCGCGATTATTTGCCGCAATGCAATCCTATGGCGAAATGTTTTCAAGATGGCGACCGGAGCGCTCCGCCTGAACTCGGAGCTCCGAAAAATGGTCGCTTCTCTTCGCCTTGCTTCTAGGGGGTCCGCGGTCCGCTCCTACTCCGCCTCTGGGTAAGGCGGAGCAGGCCAATCCGCTACTGCTTCTACGCTCCTAATCGGAGCGGAGCACATCCCTAGTTTCTGGATAGCACCTTGGATACCTCTTTTACAGTTCTGATTGAAACCTGGAGTGGATTCACTAGTCCATTGACATCGGAGCTGCCAGCCTTCACTGTTTCAAAGGACTCTGCAGTGTGAGGGGTGGAGCAGTGCCCACTGGCTGCCCACTCTGAGCAAGAACCCCCAAAACTGGTGCACACAAGTACACTGCCCTTGGAAGTGTCATACAGCCATCAGGACTAGTAGCCAGTGATTGCCTTCTCCTCCATGAATTTGTCTAACTCTCTTTTAAAGCCATCCAAATTGGTGGCCATAATTATATCTTGTGGTAATGAATTCCAGTGCATAACTATGCACTATGTGAAGAATTCCTTCCTCTTATCTGCCCTGAATCTCCCACCAGTCAGCTTCATGGCATGAGCCTGTTGGGTTCTAGTATTATGAGAGAGGGAGAAAAATGTAGTGATGACGATAATGATGATGATGATGATGATGATGATGATGATGATTTTCAGGGTGGTGATGAAGTCCATAAATCGTCTCTACCACACCATATACGAATTATAAAATAAACCCAAAATATAATAACAATTAAGGATGCAATCCGATTCGGATGCCCACGAGCCTCTAAACTCATGCAAAGCAGGACTTCTCTTGCTCTGCACTTTTGTTAGATGGGGTTTTTTGCCCATCTAGCTAGGGCTCTGCAGAGGGAAGGAGGTTGAGGAGGGCTCATATCCCCACTACCCTAGTCCCCTCCCCACCCAAAGAAATACTCCCTTTCCAATGTCTCTGAGGTCACTTTTGTGAGCTTGGAGAGGTAGCTGGCACAGATCTCTCTGCACCAGCTGCAAGGGGGAGGGGGGAGAGGTCCAAGGTAGCAGTGCTGTCTCCCACCTCAGAGCCAGGAATCTGAACAACCCTATGGCCTCCCACAAGGCCAGATCTGCACAAATAGGATATAACACTTTGAAAATGGTTTAAAAACTGTATATGTAATGTGTCCTGGGCCTGAACAGTTGTCAAAACCATTATAAACTGTTATAAACCAGATGCTGCCTAGGGGCCATAGGATTGCTCTCTTAAGCAATTAAAGCAAGTCAATGCTAATTAACCAATGGGACATGAAATATAACAAGGAACAGCTCCTGAACCAAACAATAACAACAACAACAACAACAACAACCCACCTCTCCCTCTGGATCGAGACGGGGAACAACATTAAATACAAAAATACCACAAAATGCATAAAACTAATTTTAAAAACATACAAAACATATAAAAGAACAATCGGATGTCTTAAAATTATTGTATTATTTATTTAAAACATTTCTAGACTGCTTTTCAGTCCAGGAGCCCAATTGGTGTATAACGGTATGTTAAAGGAGACCCAAACTCTCAGGAAGGTGTGCTCGTGCAAGTACAGTGTGCGCGGTTTCCAAAACATTGCTGCAGATACAGTGTGATGGGAATGTTAGGAATTGCAGTCTAACACCCCTGGAAGGCATCGAAGTGTGGGTGGATACCAAGGAGCAAAAGGCGATGTGCCGTCACCCCAAATAAGTGACTGCACCAAAGAAACGTAACTCTGGAGCCACAGCGGCAGGTTTTTCCCAAAGCTTGGAACATAGTGATTTCGAAAAGGAAAACACCAGCCCTGTGCAAACCCCTGGGGCACGGGCAGGCGGCTGTAATATTGAGCTGTTGTTGTTGAATTTCCCCTTCTAATGCAAAATGAAGGGGAGCTGGCCACTTTCCTCATATTTCTCCCATGACTGTGAGATTGAGCGTGCCCGGCAACGGCGATATCCTACGGCTTCGGCGATTCAAGGATATGATGACTGGGTAATAATGCCCAATTTTACACACTTCAGATCCATTAGTAGCAATTACCTTCCCTGAGGTGTTTTGAGTTAGTTTTAGTGCCGCATTCTTGCAGTTGGTGGATAATGAGAGTAATAATGTATACAGCATTTTCAAGTCTCTCTGTTTTTCGCTGCAATAATGCCATTAGGATGGCTATTTAACAAATGTGTTTCAGAGTCAAAGTTAAGATTTTTGTTAACAGCTCCCCTCCCCCCTCCCCCCCGCGTCTCACTCAGTTGTTTCACAAGAGCTAGGATTTCCTTTCAAAATGCAAATTGGGTTTGCAGGTTGGGATCAGCAGTGGGTTTTTTATTTTATTTGTTCCTTGTTGGACAAAATTGTGCCCCCCCTCCCGAGCATAGTTTTATATTTTTCCGAATCTGCACACTTAAGTGGAGGGAATGTTTGCCTTGAAACAGCAAGACCAGATCTACACCAAGCAGGATATGACATTTTGCAAGTTTTGAAAACTGTATAGTATATGGTGTGTGTCCTGGGCCCCAACAGTTGTCATTACTGTTATACACCATTTTAAAGCAGTAGTGTAGATCCTGCCCAATAGATATTTTTTTTAAAAAAACACCAATATACATTGATGAAACTAAAGTAGCAAGTTAAGGTCATAACTAAAGCAATTTTAGTCTCAACCTCATTCAGTTGTGAAGTTTGACTGACAAGTAAGCAAAGGCCATGAATTTCACTAAGATACCATTAATACAGATTTGGGAACAGGGATTCAACCTGTGCTGGATGGGGTTACACTCCCCTTGAAGACTCGGATTCCCAGTTGGGGTGTACTCCTGGATTAAGCCCTGATCCTGGATCCAGTGATGGCCCTTTGTGTGTTTTCACAGCTGAGACTAGTGTGCCAACCATTCCTAGAGATGTTTCATATGCCTTAGTTACATCACATTTGGACTACTGTAATATGGGCTGGATCTAAAGTGCTTTCTAACAGTTTTGACAACTGTATATGGAGTGTGTCCTGGCCCCCAACAGTTGTCAAGTGTAGATCCTGCCATGGTCTATATAGGGGCTGCCTTTGAAAAGTGTTCAGAAATGTCAGTAGGTCCAGAATGCTGCATTCAGACTGCTGACGTGCACTGGGTATATGGAGAATGTGACTCCCTTGTCACGACAGCTTTACTGGCTACTGGCCTGTTTCTGGGCACAAATGAAAGTGCTGGTTATGACCTATGAAGTCCTATAAGGCTTAGGAACAGGCTACCTGAAAGGCCACATTCTCCCATATGAGCCTGCCTGGTTTTAAGATCTTTGGGGAAGGCACTTCTCTTGGTTCTGCTGCCATCCAAGGTGTTGTTAGTGGGGATGTATGACAGGGCCTTCTTTGTGGCTACTCCCAGGTCTGAAATTCCCGGCTGAGGGAAGCTATGTTGGGCCCTTCTCTGTTTTCCTTCCATTGGCAGGCAAAGGTGTTTTAGTTCAGGCAGGTCTTTGGCATGTAACCTGTGCCAGATCTACACCAAGCAGGATATAATACTTTAAAAGTGGTTTGAAAACAGTATATGGAATGTGTCCTGGGCCCCAAAAGTTGTCAAAACTGTAATAAACAGTTTAGATCCTGCCCTGGCCTGTTGCTGAAGGGCTTTTTCACTGGTTGGGTGCTGCCTACTTCTTTTATTGTCATGTTCGCAATTGTGTTTTTACAAATCTATTTTAATGTTATGTTTTAATTAAGATTTTGTTTTTAACTTGTGTTTTATTATTGATAGCCACCTTGAGCAGCATTTTTGGCAGAAAGGCACGATGTAATTAAAACGTGGCTGTTGTTGTTATCATCATCATTATTCCCTGTTCCAGCAAGGGGGATCCACACGTACAATTGATGGAGCACAAAGATTTTGATTGCGTTGCTTCTCAGTGTTCTGTTGAACTTGATGGATGCAAGGATGTGATTCTCCATCCAGGTGGTTCTTCAGTGCTTAACTCTCTCTCTCTCTCTCTCTCTCTCTCTCTCTCTCTCTCTCTCTCTCTCTATATATATATATATATATATCTCAAATAAACAATATTGTGGTGGGAAGGGAAATTAACACATTGGGACTTGACAGGATCTTTCAAATGGTGTTTCTAATTGTTATTGGTGTTCCAGAGTCAACTCATTTGTATTTCACACAAAATATAATTAAATCCCAAGCTATCACAACAGCAGATTTACTTTTGGAAAAAGAGTGGAGGAGATAGCCTCATATTCTGCAAATATTAATATTAAAGAGAAAATAACAATGCAAATATTAACAACAAATCATGCCATAAGCCTTTAATTATTTTACACAATGTTTTTATGCTATCAAAGGGCTTTAGAATTCTTACATGAGATTGGCCGTTCCTTTCTCCATTTCATAGGTTGAAACTTGTAGACACACAAACTTTTATATTTCTGTGAGGACACATTTTATTTATTTATTTGTTTTTTTGTGTGTGTTTTTTTATTACTCTGGGGGTATTGATTTGCTATATAGTTATTATATCACAGATCAGTTGTAGAAATTCATGGGGAGATGGAACCAGTGTGTTGTAGTGGTTAGACTTTTGGGTGTACAAAATTATACATGGTGGGGAGAAAGTGGATAGAATGAAGTTTTTGTCTCTCACACAATACTAGAACCCAGCGTCATGTCATGGAGCTGATTGGTGGTAGATTCAGGACAGATAAAAGGAAGGATATCTTCACACAACACATAATTAAACAATGGAATTCACTACCACAGAATATAGTGATGGCCACCACTTTGGATGGCTTTAAAATGGCTTAGACAGATTATGAAAGAAAAGGCCATTAATGGGTACTAGTTATGATGGTGGCTTATTACCTCCAGTATCACAGACGGTATGTCTCTCAGTGTCAATTGCTGGGGAACAAGAGCGGGAGGGTGCTATTGCACTCATGTCCTACAAGTGGGCTTCCCACAGGTGTAAGAACATAAGAAGAGCCCTGCTGTGGATCAGACCAAGGGTTCATCTAGTTCAGTACTCTGTTCACACAGCAGCCAACCAACTGTCAACCAAGGGTTGGCCACTGTGTGAACAGAATAGTGGACTAAATAGGCCTTTCAGCATGGTACCTGGGAATAATAATATCCTACCTGAAATATTCAAATACAGCATAGGTTGGTGGGCTCCCAATTCAGCATGGCTTTTGTGATGTTCTTATGAGTGAGGGACAAGACTAGAGATTCCTGGGCTCAAGTAAGCCCTGAAGCTCCATGGGAGGCCTTGGGCTAGTCACCATCTCTCTGCCTAAGGTACCTCAGATGCTTGTTGTGATGGTGAAATAAGGATGGGAGAAATGAGATACGCTGCCCTGAGTTTCTTGGAGGAATAATGGCACTGAACTGGAATAAATAATAGCAAAGAGGACTGTGTGTGCCTAGGCCCAAGGGCATCCCCAGAAACAGAGAGGAACACAGATGTGCAACGTCAGCTTCTGGGGTTCACTGGTAGCATGAAGCCTCTGGTATTAACTTCTGCCACAACCATCCTCCTGTGGCATGGATCTATTTATTTTTATGAGGGAAACACATTGAAATCAAAAGTTCATCCTCATGTGCTAAATACCAGGTCTCACCACAGGAGGGGGCATTTAAATCTAATATATTTACCACGGGAATCTGATCTGGTCAAATTCTCCTGTCATAATTTCAACATTTAAAAAAGGGCACGCTGATTATAGGAGTATTGTACAAACTCAGAGGTACAATCCATTAATTGGCCAATCCATTAAACAAAGTAATGCTTTTAGATGCTTTTTTTTTTTAAAAAAAGTTTTAATTCAAAAGTCTATGAAATAGAGGAATGCTGGCATGCATGTTGACCTCAGCACGGATGGAAATGGTAGCATTTTCCCTAATCCACTGAAGCGCTTAGGAAAGACTGTCGTCTTGATGCTCCAATAGGGCTGATGCCTTTACTTGGTCACCTAAGGGAATCCACTTATAACTCTATTACCTGGGAAATTAGCAGAGCGATTCAGTCAGGTATATTTATCACGAGGAGAACCGAAGATAATTAATACACTGCATTGAATGCAAATTGCACCCACAGCACTTATCTCATTTTCAATTAGCACAAACGTTACAGCACTGCAGGCTTGTTATGGTTTTACCAGGAGCTGGGTAATTAATTTCTGTGAGCTACATATCAGACACCTGATAATGTCGTTTATTAATAAATGTCACCCCAGGTATCTGTTAGGAGAGGTAAATAAATTAAATGTTCAGTTGCCTGCCCTGTGCAAATCTATTCTTACACCTCATTGCATCTTTCCCCCTGTTTGTTTATCAGCCAGAATGACTGCCGAGATGAAGTTAAAAACAAAAGGGATACAATAAAATGTAAGGTTGCCTCGTTTTTTTGGCAGAGTTCCTACAACGGTATGTTGGGCGGAATGTCAACAGGTAGAATGTTTTTTAGAAGGAAAGTAGAGTGATGGGAAAATCTTTCACCTGTTGAATTGCACACTCTGCAGTTATTCAGTGATAGGAGGCTGATTAGGGGGGAAAAAAGGCAACAGTAGTCATTTGTGCTTTAAATAACAAAGGGATAGATCCAACAGTGCACTCCTGCTAGCCCTAAACAACTTGGGACCAAGATACCTAAGAGACAGCCTTCTCCTTTACCAACCTGCCTGGTCACTGAGGGCATTGGGAGGCATTGCTCCTGGTGGTTCCACAAGGACCTTTGGCCTGATTAGTGTCTACCAGGAGAAGAACCTTTAGTGTGGTGGCCCTTTCTCTTTGGAACTCCCTGCCCCTGGAGGTCAAGCAGGCGCCAACAACTCTTTTCCAGGAAGTATTCCTCAATGGACCAGCCACTATATTTATTGGTACTTTGTTTTAAATTGAACAATTTTAATGTGCTGTTTTAATCTTCTTTCTTTTTTACTGTTTTAGTCCTATGTCCACTGCTCTGGAATCTATTTTAGATATGGAGTGGTATATAAATATTGTAAATAATAATAATTAATTGCTGTTGCGCTAACATAAACCAATACTTGTGCAATGTAACTAGCACAATGGGGGAAAGTGCAGGGGCCCTTCTCTGTGAGCCCCTGCCAAAGGAAGTGAGGCGGGTGGCTACCAAGAAGAGGGCCTTTTCTCCTGTGGCACCCTAGTTGTGGAATGAACTTCACAGAGAGGCTCACTTGACATCTACATTGTGCTCTTTTCGCGTCAAGGTGAAGACCTTTTTGTTTTCTCAGGTATTTTAGTCTTTTAGTTTTGTTGTTGTTGTTATTATTATTATTATTATTATTATTATTATTATTATTATTATCATTTACATTTATAAACCGCCCCATAGCCAAAGCTCTCTGGGTGGTTTACAAAGATTAAAAGACTGAACATTAAAGTTCAATATACAAAATTTAAAACCATAAAAACAGTTAACATTTTAAATAATTTTTAAACTCTCAGCCAGGCCAAAAGACAGTTCTGGAGTCAGTTAAAAGTCAACATTTGCTGTTAAATGCCTGGGAGAAAAGAAAAGTCTTGACCTGGCACTGAAAAGATAACGTTGGCACCAGGCAGGCCTTGGGGAGAACATTCCATAATTTGGGGGGCCACCACAGAGAAGGCCCTCTCCCTTGTTGCCCTCCTCTGAGCTTCTCTTGGAGTAGGCACCCGGAGGAGGGCCTTAGATGTTGAAGGACCTTTTAGTCTTTTAGTTTTGTTGTTTTTAAATCTGCTGCTGTGTTTTCATTTTCTGCATTGCTGCTAGGTTTCATTTTCATTTTCATTTTATACTGTAGGTTTAAACTATTAATTTTTTATAATGTATTTTATGCTGCATTTCGTGGTTTTAATGGTTGTGAACCACCCAGAGCTTCAGCTATTGGGTGGTACAGAAAATAAATAAATAAATAAATAAATAAATAAATAGCAGCAATCTGCAGCCAAAATCCAATGTATTGTGCTACTTAGGTTGTGCAAGCATTGTTTTATGCTAGTTCAACATCAGTAGCACAAGTGCTGGAATGCCATTGAATACTACCTATATTTTTTCCGAAAGAGATAATAATGTGATGCCCTCGCATGCCAATTCTTTGAGCAGTATGAACTGCAGGGGCATGAGCATTTTACCCAGGGTTTGGGTTATTTAGAATGGATACTGAAGGAGATTTATGATATTTTTTATGATATATAGCTGATTTATATATATGTGCAGGTTATGCATGGGATGGAGGTTCACAGCTCTAACACCCCAACAGATATTGCTCCCCCATTAGGTTTCCAGAGGGGCGTGTGGGTTCTTGCTCCATAACAATGCTTCTAAAGGTCTAAGTAAGTTCTCTCACATCTAGACTGATTTGGGGCTTTTCTAAATGAGCAATTTATAGCACGCTCATGATTGGCCACTCATGGAAGTTTGCAGGTCCATTACATAATGTTGTCAACAGCCAGGATGTCTCCCACAGTTTCCTCCGGTAATCCTGTTTTTTTGTTTTTTTAAAAAAACAACAACATAGTGATAATGCAGTAGCTAATTTATCACAGGAACTATTGTGTCACTAGATGGCACTGTTTCATTTAACAGAATAGCATTTCCCAGAGGGGAATGCGATCTGTATGCGATCTGGTAAGAATGTTGTGTGCCTTTCCTGGCAGCACACAGAAAGAAGAGGGGGGGGGACAGGCAGAAAGGGAGAGAAAAAAGAGAGTGATAGAAAGAGAAAAGGGACCCACCCACTTTTGGCTCTGATCCCGCCCACCACTGGCTCTGATCCCGCCCACCACCAACATGCAGCCCCTGACAGATTATCCATGAGGGAATGTGACGCTCAACCAGTGGAGGCTGGTGGCTCCAATGTCAGTGGGACAGTGAATCCCCTCTGGGGGCATGTCTACACCATAGGGTGTAGAGGGAGGGAGGCGGGATGGATCGCAGACTTACCAGTTTCTGCGGTTCTCCCTGGGTGACTTGACGGCTGTACGATGTCCCAGAAGGCCGTCACAGCCGCCATTTTTTTAAAAAACAACAACGGAGAGGAACGCACTTGCGCTACAGCGCAAAAGTATTTTTTTTTAAAAAAATAACCCGACCCCACTCCCCACCCCCCCACCTCTGATGGGCATGGACTGCCACCATGCAGCTCCATGCCCATTTCAAGTGCCCTGCTACTCGCGGGGAGGATGGGATGACTGGGAGCAGCGGCCACACGGCCTGTGCTCCATGGGATGGTCCCGGAACTGTGAAAATAATGGGTTTTCCACGGCTCCTGATATCCCAGGGAAAGTCCCTGGTCATCTCAGGTTGCCCCCAGAACCCCTTATAGGGGGTTTGGACACACAGGGATGATCCAGGGACTACCCCAGGATATAGGGCTGGTCTAGAAACGCCCTAGGTTTCAGTCAGAACCAGTCAGAAATCTAGAGGAGCTCTCCAAGTGCTGGCCTGGAGCACATCACACATTGCTAGATGTGTTTGAGTTGCAAAGTCTATTCGTATACTACATATATTGTGAGTGTAAACATTGCATAAAGCATTCTTAATATTTTATAAAGGCAAGTATTAAGATGTGCTGCTTCAGAAGTCAGTGTAGGACAAGCATTGGCAGTGTAAATAAATACCTCATACAGCAGGCAGAGAGGAGAATTGGATAGCTCTGGCAAAACCTAATTATTTCTCACCCTGTTTTGAGCAAACTCTGATACCGCCCAGTGTGTTCTGGTACATCATCCAGGAATTATGTGAGGCATATAATGCTTAGTAGCAGCAACCCACCATTATATTATCACAAGATTTTAAAAGAACACTTGAATATATATCATGGGGAATAAAGGATGTCACTAAACAAAATGAGTTATCCTGCTACTTTGCAGGCATTAAAACGTTCTCCAGACACCTTCCGGAGGTCCAGTGAAAAAGAAAATAATGTATCTATTTATTTACTGTGCACATAACTGGTGCCTGCTTTTACTATGTATAAATTATCCTGCCAACCAACACAATGTCTCTGTGAGGCAGATAACAAAGCACCATGTATGCTACTCTTCCATTTTACAGACAGAGCAATTAGTCTAGCCAGTATCTGTGGAAAAGTTATTGAGGTCTTGTATTTTGCTCACTACTAGAGGCTTGGACACTTTTAAAGTCCAAACAGAGGAAGAGGGTGAGGGTGAGGTGAGACCTGGTTGCTGAAGGCTTCCTTCTGTCTCACCTTGCAAAACTGCCTCAACAATGAGATGACTTTGTTCTCTTAGAAGGCAGAACGGCCACTGCCACAGGTTAGGCAAATTAAAAGCAGAGATTGTGGATGTCAGCTTTCGAAATCTCCGAACCAGAAGGGATTATTACACAAATCTAGTCTGACCTCTTGCATGAGCAAATAGGATTTGGGACTCAATGGATGGCCTTGGATAACTTGGGACCAGGATACCTAGCACACCGCCTTCCCTTATATACACCCAGGTGACATTAATGATCTTCAGAGGAAGCCCTGGTCATCATTCCCTGATGAAGAGAATGTTGTCATGAAGAACCTCAACAGCAGGCCTTCTCTGTAGCGGCACCAACCCTCTGGAAAATGCTCCCTCGTGCAGTTCAGGAGGCAGAAAATGTAATGTCTTTTAAATGCCTAAAAACATATCTTTTAAGATAAGCCTTCTCTGGACTGTAACTTATTCTGGGTTTACGTGATTTTTAAAGTTAACGTTTTAATCTGGATTATTATATTATGGTTTTAGTTGTAAACTGCCCAGACAGCCTAGGCTGTTGGGCAGTATAAATAAATAAGTCACCATCTCTCAGCCTTTCCAAATCAGAAGGCTTCTCCGAGCCCGATTATTCCACACCAGAAGGAATCTCCAAACCAGAAGGGATTATTACATAAATCTAGTCTGATCTCTTGCGTGAGCAAATGGTATTTGTAATCCAGGGGATGGCCTTGCGTAAATCACCATCTCTCAGCCTTTCCAAACCAGGAGGGATCTCCAAACCAGAGGGGATTATTTTGAATCAGAAGGAATCTCTGAAGCAGAAGGGATTATTAAACAGATCTAGTCTCATTTTGCATACAAGCAAATGGCATTCGGGATGCAGAATCCAGAATTAAATCCCTATTCATCCACAAAGCATGATAAATGGCCTTGGATAAATGACCACCTATCAGCCATTCCTACATCACGGGACTGATGCAGGAATAAATGAAAACTAAGATTTATAAGACATATTATATACTTGGTCATACCTTAAAATAAAAAAAGACCCAATGTTATTGTGTTCAGCATTTCCTATCCTACCCCTGATCCAGTTCATTGGCTGCTGCTTGCTGAACATAATGACGAACATAATGATCTCACATCACACACAGGGAAGAACAAATCTGTCATATTTTGGTTTCTATCAGTTTCACATTTTTTCCAATTGTTTTGTCCCAATTCCACATCACTTTTCTTTTCTTTTTTTAAGTCCACATGGTAATTCGAATGTGTTGCATGAGCATTTCCCCTAATATACACAATTTTGTACACGGGTTTGCCAAATATATGCAGTTTGCAAGCAATTTCCCTAATATACTGCATGTTTATATGTTACTTTCACTAACATATACATTTTTGTGGGCATTTATTTATTATTTATACTTAAATAAATAAATAATAATTTATTTATACTTATTTAACACATTTTTGAACACAGTTTTGTTTTTTGTTTTTGAGAGCTGCGTAACATGATTTGGAGAAGTGTAAATATCAAAGTATGACTGTGATTCAGTTTGCCTATTGGTTTGGGAAATGCAAATGAGGTTAGTTCGTAAGTTTCTTCCCCATCCCGAATGTTTCTTTTACTAGAAGTGTGTAGGGGGTGGGGAGCAGGGTCGGGTTTTTTTTATTGGAATTCACTACCACAAGATGTAGTGATGGCCACCAATTTGGATGGCTTTAAAATGGAGTTGGATAAATTCCTGGAGGAGAAGGCTATCAGTGGCTACTAGTCCTGATGGCTATGTGCTACTTCCAGTATCAGAGGCAGTATGCCTATGTGTACCAGTTATTGGGGAATATGGGTGGAAATATGGGATTGTACTCATGTCCTGCTTGAGGGTTTCCTGTGGGGCACAGTGTGAACAGAGTGCTGTTGCTACATGTCCTGCTTGTAGGTCCTGGTCAATAGCTGGTTGGCCACTGTGTGAACAGAGTGTTGTTGCTACGTGTCCTGCTTGTAGGTCCTGGTCAATAGCTGGTTGGCCACTGTGTGAACAGAGTGCTGTTGCTACGTGTCCTGCTTGTAGGTCCTGGTCAATAGCTGGTTGGCCACTGTGTGAACAGAGTGTTGTTGCTACGTGTCCTGCTTGTAGGTCCTGGTCAATAGCTGGTTGGCCACTGTGTGAACAGAGTGCTGTTGCTACGTGTCCTGCTTGTAGGTCCTGGTCAATAGCTGGTTGGCCACTGTGTGAACAGAGTGTTGTTGCTACGTGTCCTGCTTGTAGGTCCTGGTCAATAGCTGGTTGGCCACTGTGTGAACAGAGTGCTGTTGCTACGTGTCCTGCTTGTAGGTCCTGGTCAATAGCTGGTTGGCCACTGTGTGAACAGAGTGCTGTTGCTACGTGTCCTGCTTGTAGGTCCTGGTCAATAGCTGGTTGGCCACTGTGTGAACAGAGTGCTGTTGCTACGTGTCCTGCTTGTAGGTCCTGGTCAATAACTGGTTGGCCACTGTGTGAACAGAGTGTTGTTGCTACGTGTCCTGCTTGTAGGTCCTGGTCAATAGCTGGTTGGCCACTGTGTGAACAGAGTGCTGTTGCTACGTGTCCTGCTTGTAGGTCCTGGTCAATAGCTGGTTGGCTACTGTGTGAACAGAGTGCTGGACTCCGCTTTCAGACATAACACCAATACAGACAATACTCAATGTATGGCTTTGTATTTCATGGTGGCGATTCGCCCCCCTCCCAACTTTGCTGTGGTATTTCCGAGAGCAGCATTCCCCAACTTGAAATCCTCCAGATGTGTTGGACTACAACTCCCATATGCTGGTATCTGTAATCTCACACATCTAGCAGTCTCCAGGTTGGGGAATGCTGGACTACAGGCCCTCTACCGTCTGCTCTCACCATCGCTTGTTCTGTATTTGGATACAGGATTTGCAGCTAAGTGCTTCTTTAGAAAAGATAAAGTTAGTGCTTGAAGGATTCAGTTCTAAAAATGCCTTAGTCGGATTAGTGATCCCACTGCAGACAAGTCTACGCATTTTCAAAGGCCAAATGGCTCATGAGTATCATTTAAGAGTCATTTACATCATGAAGGGTGATGTATAAAAGCACCATTGAAGTGCCAACATAATATTCATGTTAAAAAGATTCGGCCACATGGATTTTATATGGATTTCCCTGAAGCCCCTTCCCTCCAGGGTAGACTGGATTCTGTGGCTTTGGAGCTTCCAAATGCATAATAAAATATACTTGAGTAGCTAGCCACAGGCAATTATCTAAGTGTTCTAATTAGAGACTTGCTAGCTACAGTACATGATATTGGTCTATATCAGGGATGGGCAACTTGTGGCCCTCCAGATGTTTTGCCCTACAACTCCCAGAAGCCCTCACCACTGACTATGGTGGCTAGGGCTCATGGAAACCACTATTACTAGACATCTAGCAAACAAGAATAACCAGCTGGCAACAGTTTGGGGACAGGAGGAGCCTGAATGGGCTGGTCTTTCAGCAGAGGTGATGGAATGGCCCTGCCTCCCATTTCTCTCTGCTGTGGCTTGATAGATTGGTGGCTGCCTGGAGACAATTTATGGAGAAGCTTGAGTGAGCTGCTCCTTCAGCAGGGCAGATGGAAGGGCCTTGCTTTCCACCTCCCTCTGCTGCAGCTTGATGGAATGACTTCTTCTCCCCCCACCAGTAGTTCTTTTTAAAAAATAAAATCTCCCACTCTATGGGAGAAAATTAACTATCCTAGCTCCCAGTTGGCAGAATAGAACAGCCCAATCCTGGGGGCTCTCAGGGGTATGATGGATCCAATACCAGTTTTGTCCCCCACCCTGCCCCACCCCAAACATCCAATTTTGGGGCCTACGACCAGCATAAACATTGTCAGTGGTAGATCTATGCCGGTGGAGATTTTCATGGATATATGTGGGACCTTTAGGGTAGATAGAGAGGTATGTAGGCCATATTCTAACCCCCTCCAGCCAGTGGACCTGGGGGTTGGATTGTTCTCTAGATCTAGTAAAGGAAATAGGTTTTACTTTCAGGCTTCCCACAAGAGAAACAGAGAACAGAAGATGCTGAATTTCCCAATGATGTAAAATAAATAAATAAATAAATATAATCCAAGGCAAATTATACATTTTGCCCATGAAATTAAGGGCACATTGATAGTTCATGCCGATGAAGTTAACTTTAAAATTCCTGCTGATGGTAACTAGGACAGAGGTATTTTAAGTCACTTGTAAAAATCATAAATGATTGGTTTCTGAAATAAGTGTTTCTGGTCTATCATCATGTTAACATTTTAGTTATTTATCTCAGTAAATTGAAGGAAGAATCCATATCTATCTATCTATCTATCTATCTATCTATCTATCCATCTCTCTAATTTCAAATCCTCCTTCGCCTTTCTATCTTAACAGAATACAATAATACAATATATATATATATATATATATATATATATATATATATATATATATTCTGTTAAGATAGAAAGGCGAGGGGGAATTTGAATTAGCAAAGTGACTGGAGCATAATAAAGAAAGGTTACCTGTTTGTTTGTCAACAGGATGAAATAAAGACTAGTAAAGGAAAAAAACCTTCTGAGACACCAGTCAAAGGCAATCAAATATGTATTTAATTAAAGCAAACATAAAAATTAAAGTTACATGTTGAATCAATAAACAGCACTTTTTTCTACA
Source organism: Elgaria multicarinata webbii (assembly GCF_023053635.1). NCBI lineage: Eukaryota > Metazoa > Chordata > Lepidosauria > Squamata > Anguidae > Elgaria > Elgaria multicarinata. Next base: position 32,019,545 of record NC_086174.1, read on the forward strand.
TGCATTTTGAACAAGACAGATCAGAATCTTGCATGATGAAGACATAACGTGTCATAATAATTAGGAGCACAGACAAAGGAGCAGCTAATCAACATGCAAATGTATGCAGTTCTGGCGATTCAGATGAGGCAGATTTCTACCTCTTTCCCCCCCTTTTTTTTGCTTGATTCATCTTCATTGCTAATCATCTGAAGGCTGCCAAATGTTCACTGACACTAATGTATTATAGGTCAAGAGAGGCAGGTCTTCACCTATTACCCCCACAAACAATATGCTTTCCTTCCCTGTTTCCTCTTCAGGATTTTCAGCAATTACTGCCAGATGCAATCAGACTCCTTGAATAGGAGCAACTGGGGCTTGTTTGTGGCTTGGATTCATTAGAATCAGGAGGATGAAGAAAGGAATAAATTACTTAATTGCACAAAAAAGTTGCAGCCAAAGTGATGGCGAGAGAAGCTGATTGTGTGGATGTGTATGAGGCCACTCTTGGAATGGAGGATCTTAGAATAGCTGGTAGTTTGGCCGGGCAGATTCAGACAGACTTGGGTGTCCTCCAAAACAGATGGCTCCACATGCCATCTATTCTTCCCTTTGTCAGGTTTTACCATTTATTTGATCTTGTTCGTCTATGATGCTGGTTGTATTAGATGTAACACAAATATGCATTCAGATCATACCCATTTACTCTTGCCTCCCAACTTTCATTCTTTCTTTCTATCATTCTTTCTTTATCTCTCTCTCTCTCTCTTTGTCTTTTTTTGATGAGATGATCAAGTTGAACAAAGCCCTAGTTGTCCCATTCCTGAGCGGCCCCTGAAAGAAAACACTGCAGAACGTGACTACTGCATCCCCTGCACATAGCCAGATTTTTGCCCATGGATTTTAAGGATATTATTATTATTATTATTATTATTATTATTATTATTATTATTGGCATCACTTGGATTTCCACAACTGAGGGGGATAATCAAACTAAACAAATAATTGTTCTTAGGTTTCTAATGAAAATTGCATCTGTCCTTGCGAAATTGCTCTTCCCCCGCTTCCTCCGTCATGACCCCTTTTCAGATATTCTCTTCAGGTTCCAGGCCATGTGTGATGCTTGTGGGTGGTCTTAAGATCACAATAAAACACAAACGTCGCACAGACTCTCTCTCTCTCTCTCCCTCTCCCCCCCCTCTCTCTCACACACACATACACCTCTGTGAAGTTATCTCTGTCTCTGGATCCAATAAGACTTTTTGTAGTTAATATTAGGAAATTCCTTTTAAAGGATTCGTGTTAAAGAACGATCAGGAAATCATTTTTTAAAACAACAACAACAACCCTACACCAGATGTTTATGGAAAAGGCCCTTTGAGAAGACAGGAAGCAGTATTTTATATTACAGAGCTGAACGGAATAGTTAGGTTTAACTTTTCTGTGCGGTTTCTGAGATGTTCTGACAGAGTTGTTCCTGTTGATATTAGGGAGAAAAGATGCCCTTTCCCTGATTAATCCATTCAGCCAAATATAATGGCTTTGTATGATGTCTGGGTTTCATGACTATGAGTGTCATCAGACAAGTGTTTTATCGCTTGCTCGTTACTGGTCACTCATGGTTTGTCGCAGGTCCTTTTGATGATGCCTCCTGCCTCCTGCATGTCTCCTGCTCCTTTTGCTTGTTTTTCCGTCACAAAAAATGACCCAGAAAATCCGATTTTTTTGGGCTGTAACAAAACTTGCTGCCATTGCCTGCTGTGTGCGGGAGAAGCAGCATGATAAAAACACCCACTGAATGGGCCACGTGGTTGTTGCTTGCTTCCTCTTTCTTCCCCGTGTGAAGAAAATGGAAGCTGTTCATCACTATTGTGAGACAGCAGCAGGAGGCAAAGCAATGGTAGGGAAATGCGATTTCCCTCCGTCTCATGATGCTCAAAATGTGAAGTCCAGTAAATGAAACTTAAATTGTCAAAGCATATATTCCTCGCTACAACAAGAAGTTCTGGTTCCAGATTTTGGGGAACATTTGGGCAAAATGCCCTCAGTGGATTCCTCTCCCCCTCCCTGTAATTTCCCACTTGCTCACCATCTGGGCCTAGTCCCCATGCTATCCAGAGATAAAGGGTAGGTGAGTGAGTAGGTATTGTCAGTTTCTGCATACTCCCATTGCTTGCTGCTGCTCTTCTGCTGACAGAAAGGATGAGCAGGTGGCAATGGCAAGAGGAGGAGCAACAGGGCTAGGGCTGTCTGGTGGTCAGCAGTGGGACCCTGATGAAGTGTGTTCCTTAGCTGGTGCCTGGTGATTAATAGAAGTATAGCTTCCAAATCATGTGAGGTACTGGTTCCCCTCTATTCGGCACTGGTTAGGCCTTATCTTGAGTCTTGCATCCAGTTCTGGGCTCCACACTTCAAGAAGGATGCGGACAAGCTGGAGCTTGTTCAGAGGAGGGCAACCAGGATGATCAGGGGTCTGGAAACAAAGCCCTATGAGAAGAGATAGAAGGAACTGGGCATGTTTAGCCTGGAGAAGAGAAGACTGAGGGGAGACATGATAGCACTCTTCAAATACTTAACAGGTTGTCACACAGAGGAGGGCCAGGATCTCTTCTCGATCCTCCCAGAGTGCAGGACACGGAATAATGGTCTGGACATCAGGAAAAACCTCCTGACTGTTAGAGCAGTATGACAGTGGAACCAATTATCTAGGGAGGTTGTGGGCTCTCCCACACTAGATGCATTCAAGAGGCAGCTGGACAGCCATCTGTCAGGTATGCTTTAAGATGGATTCCTGCATTAAGCAGGAGGTTGGACTTGATGGCCTTATAAGCTCCCTCCAACTGTACTAGTATATGATTCTGTGATATTGACCTCTGAAACCTGCTCTGGCTCCCTCCTCTAAATCGAAACCTGAAGAAGAAACCAAACTCCCACAATGCAACATTCTGCTAGGGGCATGATTTATGTTGGCCTATAACCAAGTCAGGATTTTATTGGGTGCTGTTGGCAATGAGGTGTTATTTGGTTCTAATTATTAACCTTGATTGTATTATTGTCTTATTACTGAGGTTCTCTCCCCACCATTGTTTTACTGTGTTTTGTGCTTTTAAACTTTGTTTGCCAGCTTAAGAGCATTTTGCCCTAAAAGGTTACTGATAATTCTTTTAAGTAAATAAATAAATGCCCCATTTCCAGACTTCTCTAATAATCATTGCGCCTTGGGCAACATGTGTACTGAATTTGTACCTCTTAGAAGCACTGTCATCATTTGGAAGTGCAACTTTTGTCGTCTTTTCCTTGGAGACTTAAAATATCTTCTTTTCAGACTTTGCTAGTAATCAGTAAATCTTGATCTACATATCTGTCCAATTTCAGCTTTCTGGATCATCTGGAAGCACCTAAACGACATGGGAATGTACTCTGAGCCCCTTTGCGTTAGACATGTACAAATATTAGGGGTGTGCACGGACCCCCCACTCCGCTTCACTTTAAGATCCGCCATTTTCGGATCGGCCCGCTCCGCCCCGCCCCCACTCCGCCTGTGCCCACTCTGCTCCGCTCAGAGCTCCGGATCCGGATCGGAGCTCCGGTCCCCCCCCATAGGGGGGCTTACCGGGCCCTGCCGCCATCGCCGCCCATGCGGCGACGGCGGCAGAGCCCGGTAAAGAGGAGGGGGGCCTTACCTGCCTCCGTCCGTGGTCCGTCACCGTCTTCAATTGAGCCCGTGGTTCCACCAGGAAGTCTGGGCCGCAAGTGCGGCCCAGAATTCCTGCTGGAACCACGGGCTCAATTGGAGACGCTGATAGACCGCGGACGGAGGCAGGTAAGGGAGAGGAGGGCGGGGGGGTTACCGGGCCCTGCGGCCATCGCCGCCCATGCAGCGACGGCGGCAGAGCCCGGTAAGGGACCAAGGGGGAGGGGGGCCTTACCTGCCTCCGTCCGCGGTCCGTCACCGTCTTCAATTGAGCCCGTGGTTCCACCAGGAAGTCTGGGCCGCAAGTGCGGCCCAGACTTCCTGCTGGAACCACGGGCTCAATTGGAGACGCTGACGGACCGCGGACGGAGGCAGGTAAGGGAGAGGAGGGCGGGGGACGTTACTGGGCCCTGCTGCCGTCGCCGCATGGGCGACAGCGACAGCGGCAGGGCCCGGTGAACCCCACTTACCTTTCCGGCGGTGCTCCGGATCGAGGCGAAGGATCCGCCTTCACCTCAATCCTCTTCGCCACGCTCCGCCGGCCCCCCAATCCTCTTCGCCTCCACCTTAAGGGCAGGCGAAGCCCCCCGCTCCGCTACTGCTTCTCCGGTCCGATTAGAAGCGGAGCACATCCCTAACAAATATGCTCTTTGTAGTGGTTTCTTGGTGTACATGTGGACCACATCTTACAGCTATAGCTCATTGGGAAGTAAGTACCCTAACAAGTTCAATTCACCTGTGAGTGAATCAGTGAGTTAATCAGTTACGCTCAAGCACCTCTCTCTCTCTCTCTCTCTCTCTCTCTCTCTCTCTCTCTCTTGTATAGACCTCTCTCTGCCTGAGACTCTGAAGAGCCACTGCTAAGCAGAGTATGACCCTGTTCAGAAGACATCTTAAACCACGGTGGTTTAAGGTGCCTTCTCAACAGGGCCTACGTTGGGCTAGATGGACCAATGGACAGCTCCTGGTGGTGTTGGACATAGCTGGCATTTCCAGAGGTTCATTTTATCATGTGATAGCTGTAGACATAGGCATTTCTGCATGTTGAATTTATCAAGCGATAACTGACTGTAGTCACCATATGACTAAAATAATGTATGAGTTTACACTTATGTATTCAAAAGCCAAATTAACTAGAGCTCTCTTAGCATGCTTAATGTCACAGTTTTTCTGGCATGTGGAACATAGCAGAATCATACAGCCTGCACCTTGGTTTTCTGGCTCAGTGGATCAGTGAACTGGGTAGGCCTGAAGAGAGCTACCTGGGTAAGTTGCTATGAATATAATCTTCTCATGATATGGTGCTAAATCTGAGTTTATCAGAAACAGCACACTCAGAAGCCCTCTTCAGGTGTTCAGATTCTGTTTACTTGGAGGATAGATGGTGATGCATACGCCAGCCCTGCCTCTCTACTGCCAACCTCCCCATGTTGGCAGGGCAGATGTGGAGAGAAACTATAACTGTGTTCAGTTATAACACAGTCACAGCCCTCCACAGAATGAGAAAACCTGACGATGCAGTGTTGGGGTTTCCTGTTGGGTTCAGATCTCAACTTAAGTCATGTTTGCATAAACAGTTGTTTCAGTTTAACTAGCACAACTGACCCCCTTAATTCTCTTTAACTCTGCACTATTTAAATGAGAGGAGAGCCATGTTCAATATATTGGAATAATGCTATGCTGAAGTAACAAAGAAAGGTTAAAAAGGTTACTAGTCCCTTTTTGAGTGTGGCTGGTAGTAGTGAAGAGCAGACGTCACCTCAGTAGTCTCTGAAAATTCCTCAGGAACTTATGCTGATGGGTGAGCTTATTCACTGCAGCTGAGTCTATTACCCCCTTTGTTTTGACATGTTTAATGTTTCCTGTTATCATGAATCTTCCCCTTTGACTGTATTTTCCTGTATGTGTTTTGTCTTCCAGATGTCCAGTGGTCGACTATTTCAGTAACACTTGAGTATTATATAATTTTTTTTCTGGAAAAAAATATATAATGGAAAACCCCCACAGCGGGCAAAAAACATTTGTACCACAGTTCGCAGACATTTTACCACCTGTAGTGAAAATGTTAGCTTAAATGTTATGCAATAGATCATAGTTTACTGTGTGAACTGACAAAGTGGCTAGGCTGAATAATTGTTAATATATCATCCTGGAATGCAACTTAATTTGACAACTTAATGCATATCACTTTTTTTTTCCTGTACCAAAGTAAATGGAAGTTTGTTTTGCAAAAACAGAAAAGGCCCTACAGTTTTAAAACATTAACAGTGAAATTCTGCAGTTGTCAACTAAGAAGTGAGTTGTGTTGAATTCAATGGTACTCCCAGGTAAGTGTGTAGAAAAATTGTAGCCCAATTCAATTCTTTTTGTAAACTATGTCAGGAACAATGTATCTTATAGTGGTTAAATTTATGTCAACATTCCCTCCACTTCCCCCAATATTAATCCCTTTGGGGTTCTAACTTGGTATGCACTAAGTAGGATGGACAATTACGCATTACTAAAAAAAAAAAAAAGGAAGAAAATGCATTACCAAAGGACAAAAGAGGACACAGATTTGCATAAAGTGTCTGTGTGACCCTGTTCAGATCACACACTAAGCCACAATGGTTAAGCATTTTGAGCTAAACATTATGACGTAGCGTGTTGTGTGAACCATTCCTAATCATAGTGACAACATAACCACAATTGAAACTAGGGCTGTGCATGGACCCCCTCCGATCTGCTCTGGATCCCGATCTGCAACTTCCGGATCGGGTCTGCTCTGCCCCACATTAATCTGCCTATGCTCCGCTCCGCTGTGGGGATCCGGATCGGAGCTCTGTGTTCCCCCCATAGACTTGCATTGAAAAACAAATGCCTATAAGTTTTTAACTTTTAATGTTAGAAACCTCAAAATTGGCACCATGAGAGCTTATACATGTATCCACATTCATGCCCAGTTTGAAGCAAATCCGAGAATCTGGAGCCAGGTAAGGCCTCCCTCCCCCTCCCCACTTACCTGCCTCTGTTGCGGTCTGGCGGCAGCTTCAACTGAGGCCCAGGCCTTAAACCGGAAGACCTGGGCCTCAGTTGAAGCTGCCACCAGACCGCGACGCAGGCAGGTAAGCCCCCCACCCCTCCTGCCCCCTTACCTGGCTCTGCCGCCATTGCTGCACAGACTGCGGCAGCGCCAGGTAAGCTCCCCTCCCACCACACTTACCTTTTTTTTGGAACTCTGGATTGAGGCAAAGGATCTGCTTGGTCTCAATCCACTTCATCTCTATCCGCAGCTCCCTATCTGTCTGTGCCTTTGTCAGAGGTGAATCAGGCCACTCCGCTATCAGTTCTAAGAACCAAAGCGGAGCACAGCCCTAATTTAAACATGCTCATTAAGTGTTTGCTGCAAAAGGCTAAAAACTATGGCTTAGCATGTTGTCTGAACAGGCCCATAATGAATATAATTTAAAGAAAAATACAATACATCTCAGTATAATGGGAAAGGCTCTGACTGGGTTCAGATGACATGACAACCAATGGTGTGTTAAATAGTCAAGGGTGGGTTATTGTGCTGTCAGGACTTTTTCACACCACACTAATACAACCAACGCAAGTAACCAATGCTGTGCAGAGTTGATTATTTGAACAACTGTTGGTTATCATGTTGTGTGTTGGGCACTGTTGACTATTTTGTCACACACAGTTGGTTATTTTCGGTGGCTACAGACTCCCCTGGCAAGAGTGACCAAAGCGGCAGCTGCTGCTCTAGTCCAGCCAGCAGAACTCGCAATGGCTGATGGGATACCAGCAGGAGGATAGAGAGCGGGAGAGAGGATGGGGGATGTGTCAATCAAACACACCATTGACTAATGGTCAACTCAATGCTGGCCTTAATCCACACCAGGGTTGATTATAATCATGTTGTGTGGGGAGCAACCCCTCGATAATCAGCTGAGGAGTTGACTATTAATCCCATTGATCATTTTTAAATATGGGAACAATAACAACAAAACATTAGAGCCATGCCATTCTGTTGGAGTTGGGGAGAGCAGAGTCCCTTCAGGCTCTCCCTTAATTATTGCCTTTATAGATTGTAAATATGTTACTGCCCCTTTCAGAGAAACCAGGGGGCTGCCTATAAGGACGTGGGTTGCCGCCATCTCAAGCAAAACCCTGCACTTTCTCTGCAGCCGGGGGATGGCAGCTAATCCCAACACAGAGGGAGGGCATGGGGTTTTTGGTGGCCATTGGTCCACTGGGCCTGCCCTCTGCCTTCTGCCCACGCAGACGGCAATCAATCAGGGGGCACCATCCGCCCAGGAACAGTTCCGCTACAGCTCCAGAGTGATGATAGAAGACGGATGAGCTGTAATCGTGTCGCTCTGTGGGAAAAGGTTGGGGTAAGTCCCTGCCCTTTTTAAGTCGCAGCTTCGCAGGAAAGCCCCGCAATGGCTGCGAGGTGGCTGCTTCATCGTATAACTGATGCAGCGCCACTGTGCACCCACTATGGGCTTTCACGCAGCCCCCAGGTGAGTGCATTTGGTGTAGGCCTCTGCTGCATTCGAGAGGGTTTTCAACAGTAACAGTTTAATTTTCTACATCTCTCTAGTGCTGGCAAAATGGGTTTAATAATGTGGCGGCCCTGACTAGTAATGTAAGATCCACCAAACAGAAGGCATACACTTAGAATTACAGAACTGGGTGCCTCTGAGCACATTCTGATCCCAGGCATTTGTATGAGTCTCAGAAGTGAGCTGAGTTCACAGTCCTTTCATCCAAAAAGTCTATTCGTGGTTACACTCAGCTCTCTTCACTTCAGTAGCTTAATTCAGGCAGGGAAAACTTTTTGTTGTTGTTCTTGCTATTGCAGAACCAGTGGGAGTCAGAAACCCCTGCTGATCTGCTGCAAATCACCCAGAGGTCTCCCAGTAGATCCGGATTTACCTTCTGCCCAGCTCTTCTGTAAGGGATCCCTGAAAAGTCATCTTGACCAACCTCAATTACCTTTGGCTGGAACCCCCATTCCCCATGTCGCACATACATTTCTCCCAATTCTCTACCACAACTGATTAACAACTGCACACTTCCAGTAACAAAGGTCAGATCTACACCAGGCAAAATGTCAAGGCCCTAAGGCTACAGTTTGATGCATTGCCTACATGATGATAAAAATACAGGTTGAGAGATCTCTGATGAAGCATGTTCCATGACACACCTATGAAATTCTAGGAAACCTCCCTTTATTAACAACAGTTGTAGCTGATAGTACCATCATAATAAACTTTATGTTTCCACTACTTGTCAGGATTATAAATACTATCTACCCAAAGTGTTGGTAGTTTTGTTTTTGGTTTGTTTGTTTAAAGGAAGACGTGCCTAAACATATCCTGTACATTGATGTTTTAGACCGAGCCTACGCAATTTACAACCTGCCAAGCTGAAACTTTTATGCATGGTTTTTTTTTTTGGGGGGTGGGGAGCGGTCAGTTCTGGGTATACATCCACACCGGGAAGTTTATTAAGATGCTATATGATGCATACAGCCATCGGGCTGTATTTGTTTTAAAAACTTTGTAATATTGATTTGTTTTAAGAACCAGGTAACCTTTGTTCCTCATAGGAAGAATTCCCCAAGGTTGCATTTTCCAAGAAGAATGGCATGATTTCTAATATCATAGGAAATATATAGGAATTACATTGCTTGGGATCCGTGAGGATTATTAAGATTGCACCAAGAACTCAGTTTTGATTCTTGAGCTAAATATAGTAATGAGGGTATAACTGTTTCCCCTCAGAACATTTTGTGTGGATAGTGACCTTTTTAAGATCCTGTTCATTGTCGTTTCCCCTAGCTGTTGATGGTTCTCCAGACTACTTCCCCTAGTTACTGCTTCTGTTGCCTTCTTGGATAATCCTACCCAATCAGGGATCATATAGCGAGTGGACAATCAGGGATCATATAGTCAGTAGAATATCACACTGATATGCAGTCAATTACATTTGACAATGGGATGACATCACTGAGAGCAAAGGAAGGCTAGGGAGCGAGAAACGACAATATAAACAGGCAAACTTTGTCACAGGTAGTGTAAAAGCCGTAATTAAAAGGGAAGTGTTTTTTTTAAAAAAACTGTCAAAAAAGTTTTCCCCAAACTGAGTATTTTGAACCTATTTTTAAAATAAGTTCTCTCTCTCTCTCTCTCTCTCTCTCTCTGTGTGTGTGTGTGTGTGTGTGTGTGTATACTAAGGAGAGCTATGTAGGAATGGGAAGAAAGACTGATGCTGTTGCCTCTGCTAGCTGTGCTAATGCTATCTTGAAACCCCTTTCAAAATCATCTGCCTGGTTTCCTGTTGCACTGGATCTGGGTTCATCTGCATTCCACTGGGCATAATCTTGTAGTTTTAAATCCTTCAACCCAGAGAACATGAGCTGGATGGTTTAAAACTGGTTACTGCCAAATGATGTGCAAGGGAGATGTTCAACAAAGAAGTGTGACACCAAAACACCCCCCCCTCCCCACTGGCTACCTTATGCATATATTGCTGGAAACAGAGCACACTATGGTAGTATGGTTGAGCCGTCTTTATGCAGTCATGGCCAAATAGTGCTGGTACTCTAAACCCCTTCACATATTACTCAAGCAAAGGGGAAAACTGTACTGAAAGGGGCTATGGGGTTGTACCTTTAGCCCTGCCCCCCATCACGTGCCCTCTGCCCTGCCCTCTCCATCCATACAGACATATGTCCTCACACAGTGCATTGTTAACTCTGGGATTCATTTCCACAAGTGATGGCCACCAACATGGACAGCTTTGAAAGGGGTTTAGACCAATTCATGGAGGAAAAGGCTATTAATGGCTACTAGTCCTGATGGCTACATGCTACCTCCAGTATCAGAGGCAGTATGTCTTTCAGTACTAGCTGCTGGTGAATGTGAATTGCAAGTGTGTGTGTGTGTGTGCTCTCTTCTTCTTCTTCTTCTTCTTCTTCTTCTTCTTCTTCTTCTTCTTCTTCTTCTTCTTCTTCTTCTTCTTCTTCTTCTTCTTCTTCTTCTTCTTCTTCTTGACACTATAGCCACTACACCACACTGGCTCTCAACTCATGTTCTGCATGTGGGCTTCCTGTAGGATAATGGCTGGTCACTGCGAGAACAGAATGCTGGACTAGACAGGCTTTTGGTCTGATCCAGCATGGCTTTTCTTATGTAGTAAGATAGATGTCTGAGGCAATGACATCTTTGTGTGTACACCTTTATGTGTGTAGGCTTCTCTGGGTGTTGGAACATTAAAAGGGCATGGGTATTTCAAAGTTGCTTGTACCAACAAGCAGACTTTGCTTTCTAAACCAACTGTAGGTTTTTATTTCAGTAAAGGTGTTACAGAGCCTTTTCTGTCTGTGGCTTCTCTCTCCTTAGGCCATGGAAAGTTCCGTTCATGAAATGCAACATAAATAGATTGCCATTATAGACCTGCTCAGGCATTATGCCCAAACGGGGTATGCAATGCATGTAGGGGCTGTGAGGCCATGCACATTTGTCCTGCCCCCAATGTTCATGCTGACTCACCTCCTCAACCTCTGACCTCAGAGGACTGATAGGGAGATCTGAAGGAAGCTTCTATTGTAACAATATGAAAGAACTGCTGGTTTTGACCTGGATGGGGTGTGCTTCCTGGGAGGAGCCTGGAAATAGTGAGGCTTCTGGCTGGAGAGAGAGGTCGCTGCCTGAGAATGCTCTGTAGAAGGGCATTCATTTAAATAAATGTGTAGGTTTTGTTTAGAAAGCAGACTCTGTTTGGTTCTGTGTGGTGCAATCCACCAGCTTTGAAAGGTCTACGTGGTTTCACTTGAACATGAGTAGAACCCTCCACTGCATGATCAGGAGCCCTGAGTGTACAGAGAGATCAACTTATGTTGACATGAACCTGAGTAGAACTTAATTTCAGATCTTGCTGCTGAACCTGGCAAGGTCAGGAGTGTGTGTGTGTGTTAGAGAGAGAGAGAGAGAGAGAGAGAGAGAGAGAGAGAGAGAGAGAGAGAGAGAGAGAGAGAGAGAGAGAGAGAGATGGCTACATTCCTGGTCCCATGCCCCATACATACATTTGCATGCCCTGTTCAGGCATAAAACTCGAACCTGGCTTATGGCACATTCTTTCCTGACTAAACTGACCATGTGAATGGAATGTGGCCATATTATTATCAGATCCTCCAACAGGTGGACTTGTTTGACAGAGGAGGAACATTCTGAGAAAGTGCGGTCTCACTGGACTCGATGGCGTTCTAGGCCCCTTTCAACTCTACTATTCTATGAAACCTCTACACTGGCAGTTCATTCTTTCCCCTTCCATAGCCATCTTTTCCATCTGCCACAGAAAGACAATGCTACCTGGGATGCCTTTTATCTCCCCCGAGAGAGCATTTTGTGACAGGGAGGGATAATGAGGCCTACCAAGTTTGTTGCTTTGTTCAGAGGAAGATGTCATCCAGCGGCAGTAGCTGGAGATGGTTGCTCAGGAAGGTTTCTAATTCAGGGGTCTTAATTTTTGTAAAGCATGAATTACAAGAAGTCAAAAGAATGATGCAAAGAGCGTTTAATAATGCACATTCACAAAAGAAGTGGTGTAACGACATTAATTAGGCAAGTCTTGCGTAAAGATGCAATGTAATTATATATTTGAGACAGTTAATTAGGGAGCTACTTGGAAATTTCAGTGAATATTAAGGTAATTATACATAAATACTATAACCATTAAGACTGCACCCATAATGAAAGCAATAACTAATTACATAAATAACAGCATACTTATGTTTTTACATTACCAACACCTAACAATACTTCCTCTTTTCGCCTCTTGCCATGCAAATGACAAAACTTCCCTTTCTATTTCAATATTCTTGCAAAATTGTTAGGGAAACAATGAACTTTCGTCTTGTTTTCTTCTTTTCTTCCTGAGATACCCCAAACACCTGCGGCTCTTAACACCTCATTGCAGGGAAGGAAAGATGCTCATTTGATGAATGGTGAAATTATCCTAAAAGCTTTCATCGTGCAAGATGCTGAGTGCTGTTCTTCTCCCAACCCCTGATCGGCTCAGCAAGCCACAGGCTCCTGTGTTGTTTTAAAGAATGCAAGTGGTGGTTGTCTGCTAAGGGCATTATATTTAGTTTGCAGAGAAGACTCCATTTTAGGGAACATTTCAGCTTGTTCTCACTGGTGCAGATAGATAGTTTTAGACCATGGATTTAATGGCCTTATCTCTACCCCACCCTCTACTGCAACTCTGTTTAGTTGGCCATATGACTTCAGTTGTGAAACACACAACCAACATTTCTCTTTGACCCCACCCCCACTATAGGGTGACTGTATGAAAAGGAGGACAGGGCTCCTGTATCTTTAACAGTTGTGTACAAAAGAGAATTTCAGGAGGTGTCATTTTTATGCCTGCAGCACCTGGTGAAATTCCCTCTTCATCACAACAGTTAAAAGCTGCAGGAGCCCTGCCCACTTTTGTATCTGGACATGCTAGGCGGGGCTCCTGCAGCTTCAACTGTTGTGATGGAGAGGGAATTTCCCAGGTGCTGCATGCACACAAATGACATCTGCTGAAATTCCCTTTTGTTCACAACTGTTAAAGATACAGGAGCCCTGTCCTCCTTTTCATACGGTCACCCTACCCCACAGTTGGTTATGCCATGCTTTACAACTGCTTCTACCTACCTGATATATTAGAGCAGGGGTATAGAATTCCATTTTCAGCTGAGGGGCTGAATTCCATTTCCGGAACGCTCTCGGGGGCTGCAATCTAGCGGTGGCTGGGGCCCAGGCCAAAAATCCAAGACACTATTAGCTTAAAGTTCTTGCTGTCTGTAACTAAGCGTCAGGAGAGGCATTTCAATCACTTCAGAATGGGGTGGGGTGGGGGTGGGAAACTGCACAAAAGTTGGAAAACCACAAAATGATCTAGCATACAAGTACCATATCTATTCCTTTTTCTTACTCAGAAAGTATGTATGGGTGGTACCCAGTTCAGAGCTGGATTCTAGTGGTGGTGGTGGTGGTATGGCGGGGGTGGGTGGGTTGGGTTAACCTTTTAACCCAACTGGATCATTCTCCCCCCCACCCAATTGCCTGCAATTTCCATAGACAAAAGTCCCCATTGAAGCAAATGGGGTGATTCCTCCCATGCAAATTACAGGCATGCTTGGGGTTGTCCTGGGTCAGAACCACAGCACGGGGCAAAGGGTTAAAAAACCTTGCATCACCCACACTAAGGTCCTGATCCAAATTAGGTCCCCCATGTGTTCGGTAAGGACAAAATAACAGATGTAGCTGCATACTCTGTTTTAAAGGTAATGTGTAATTTGGCTCTCTGATTCCTGGTCCTGAGCCCTGACTTCTATTTTGTTAGCTATGCCGATTTCATTATTACAGTCAGTTTTGCTGGGGTTGAGGTTAAAGGGTTTTTAAAAGGCTGATTAACTGTACTGCTGTTTCAGCTTAACCAGTAAAACAATTCAGTTAAATTTTACACACCAATATGGCAGAACCTTGAATGCTGAAACAACTGCACTGGTAGCAGAGATGTATATCCAGAGGGATTGAAGTTTTAAAGTGATTTACATTTTTCCAAGAATGGTTTGACACAAACATTGAAATCTGGATATACAGTATTATGTTTCATTTGTGGCCTTAAAAAATACCCAGTCCACATTTTGTTCTTCAAACTGGTGATGCCAGGCCACGGAAAGCCGTAGACTCATAATTATGAAGAAAAATAACAAGAAACAAGCACCAAGGAGAAAAAAAAGTACTATGTCACACTAAACACATTGTGTGGCTACACAAGTGGCTTGAAGACTCTGGGGTAGACAATACCTTCTACCTATTTTACATTGATATAATTCCATTAAGTTCAGTGGATTTACTTTTGATTTACACTGGGGTGTGCATGAGTAAAAATTATGGCCATGCCCTTCAGTGGTGATGTATGGGCAATACTTAACAGTGTTCAGGGCTGTTATAAAGAAAGCAGAAGAGCAAAGCCATCCAGACAGCCAATGTTCCCGTGATGAAATTATTCAATAGCACCTCAATGCTCCACTGTGATTTTTACAATATAGTAAATCAGGTTTAGTCAGCAAGCCAAAAGAAGACAAAATTGTAAGCCTTTATTATTATTATTATTATTATTTGATGGAACAATTGCTACACAAGTCTATGTAGGCGATAGAGATGGAGTGGCTACCTCAAATAGGAGCATCCCTGAACTCTGGGCATGGTGGTATCCTGATTATTAATTATGGTCCAGAATTACCAGAAGCAAATGTTGTTTTAGGAAGTGGAATACAAGTTATGAGTTTAGGATTCTGAGGGTGCGGTCCTATGCAGGTTTAGACAGAAAACTCCCACCATGGCTGGCTGGGGAATGCTGGGAGTTGTAGGAATTTTTCTTCTGACTAAACCTGCATAGGATTGTGCCTTAAAGCATATTACAGCCTTCCCCCAACCTGGTGCCTTCCTGATGTTCTGGAGGGCACTAGGTTGGCCAGCATGACCAATGGCTGGGAATGATGGGAGTTTTGGTCCAAAGCATCTGACGGGCAGCAGGTTGGGGAAAGCTGGCATGTTGTTATTGTTGGTGTTGCTGCATTTTTGCTGAGTTCCCAAAATGTTAGAGACAGAACTGGAGTCTGCAGAGACGATCAGTGAAAGTCTCATTCCCCTCCCCACACTTTCCATTTGTGGAAACCTCTGCTGCTGGAGTCCCCAATTTGTTGCTCATGGCTACCAATATGCCTGCCAACATCTCTCTCGGTATTTATAAGGCTCCCTGTTCCTCCTGGTATTTTTTTCCATTAGATTTTTTGGTGATGCCATCCAGAACCATCTTTATTTGGGTTCAAAAGAGTGGTTTTGTGTTTTGGGACTCAGATTCCACCTCTGCCCAAGAACCTTGTTCTTACAGAGTTTCTCTAAATGAGTGATTTATAGTATGGTTGTGATTGGCCACTCACGGAAGTTTGTGGGTCCGTTGCATGATGTCATCAACAGCCAGGACATCTCCATGCTATCTCCTGGAAATCACACATTTTTTAAAAAAGAGATAATGTGGCATTATCTGGATATTGTGGGATCTCTCTGCCGTTAGATGGCACTGTCTCATTAAAACACAATGGGGCCTTTCTGAGAAGGGAACAAATCACATGGGTAGGATCTACACTACGGCTTTAAAACAGTTTTTAACAGTAGTGACAACTGTTGAAGCCCAGGACATACTCCATATACAGTTTTCAAACCTGCTTGGTGTAGCACGTCATGGTGGTGGGACTACTGCAAGGATGAAAGCCATGGAAAAGCTGCAGGATTTTTCCTGTTCTTTAGGGTGACCATATGAAAAGGAGGACAGGGCTCCTGTATCTTTAACAGTTGCATAGAAAACGGAATTTCAGCAGGTGTCATTTGTATATATGGTGAACCTGGTGAAATTCCCTCTTCATCACAACAGTTAAAGGTGCAGGAGCTGTACCAGAGTGACCAGATTTAAAAGAGGGCAGGGCACCTGCAGCTTTAACTGTTGTGATGAAGAGGAAATTTCACCAGGTTCTCCATATGTCTGAGGTGTTTCATTTGTATTTATTAATTATTACATTTATATCCTACTTTTTTTTCCTCCTAAAAGAACCCAAGGTGGCGTGCATTTTATCCTCACAACAACTACCTTGTGAGGTAGGTTGGGCTGAAAGTCTGTGACTGGCCCAAAGTCACCTAGTGAGCATCATGGTCGAGTGGGGACTAGAACCCAGCTCTCCCGACTCCCAGTCCAACACTCTAGCCACTACATCACACTGTTATTGCATTCATGTCCTGCTTGTGGACATCTGGTTGGCCACTGTGAGAAACAGGATGCTAGACTAGATAGGCCTTTGGTCTGAACCAGCATGCTTCTTTTCATGTTCATTATTTATTCAGCTGATCTCTGACAGCCACCCAAAATCTGGGGTGGTGGATGAAGATTAGTAAATTGCTAAGAATTTCTATTGGGTTGGATCCAAACTTAGCCAATATAGCTATTGAAAGCAGTAAGATTTCAATTATTTGTGACTAACATGTGTCCCATTGATTTCAGTGGGCCTAAATTTGACTAAATCTGGATCCCATTCCTCAATCTCTAAAAATCCACTAATCTCTGCTGCTTCTGAACACGATCTAGAGGCCAAATACCTGCTGAGCGATCTACACACAGTGGCTGATAATTGACAGAATTCATAGTTGTGGATAACAATTGGTCTACTAGAAGTTCAGGTGCAACACATACCGCTCACTGATTGACAGTCCTGTTGACAGCAACCTAAGTCAAAGGTTAACCATACAGTATGGCCTCCCTGGGCTTCGAGGAGATGTTCTTTCTGACCCTATAATATATACTAGTGGTTAATATATCATTAACTTGCAACACTATCATGATGGAATGAAGGCATAAAAGGCCTTTATCTCCATATTTTATATTTTTAATGGCAATTAAAAAATGCACAGCCATTTTAGAACTTCTTGATACAGCGACAGCTAGCAACCTGTCTTACTCCTCCGTGGCAAATAATTGTTTAGGTCTTTGCTCTTCTTAATCCGGGCTAAGCAGCTGTATATTATCAGAATTTTGTTGCTAATACAGCTTTCTGATTTATCAACAAAAGAGCAGGTAAGGCTGTCAGTAAATAAAAATGAAGGACGCTTCCACATTGGGTTTTTCTTCCTGTTTCCCTATCGTTGCCAAAGGTGAAAGACATCATGGATATATTTTTTTAAAAAAGAATGGTATCAGGTTGCTCGTTGATTTTGTTTTTGACGTCGAAATTACTACACTAAGTTTTGAGGCCATTTTTAGTTATCAGAAGCATTTCCTCATGTAATTAATAGGCTAAGAATGTACTGTTTTTTCCTATGGTGGCATAGAAAGGAAGTGTGGAATGGTAAGTTGGCAACACCAAACCAGTTTTGGGATTAGGGTTGAAGGTGAAGCCTGAAAACCGATGTTTAATCCTTTCTGCCTTCTCACTGGGTACTAACGATGAGATAACTTTACACAGTATCAATCCTTTAATGCTTCTCTAATTCAAAAGTGGGCAGACTTCAGACTTGCAGGCTCTACTTTGTTTTTTACCTGGGACCCTGCAATCCACCAATCAGATCCTGGAGCAGGACATACACATAGAGCTTCTCTAAACGAGCAATTTATAACATGCTCATGATTGGCCACGCACGGAAATTTGTGGGTCCATTACACAATGTCATCAACAGCCAGGATATCTCCTACACTATCCCCTGGAAATCGCTCATTTGGAATAACTGCAGAAAATGTGGTAATATCTGGAAAAAGCGGGATCTCTCCACGAGATGGAGCTGTCTCATTAAAACACAATGGGGCCTTTCTGAGAAGGGAACAAATAATGTGGGTCACGTGTGAAGGAGTGCGTTGTGATGGTGGGATTACTGCGAGGAGGAAAGCCACAATAAGGCACAGGATTTTCGCTGTGGGTAGAGAAGCTATAAAATGGAAGCATTCTGAGTGCCGGAGTTTCTTTTGAGTATCAGAACTATGCAGCTCACAATTCTTCCACACACAAAAATATGTTTGATCCCAAGTTTTCTTCTTTCCAGTAGTACAATGTAAGGTGGCAGTGGGGAGTGGCAGGAGAGGGATTCATTCTGTTGCTGCTATGGTTAAACCACTGGGAGTCAGAATCTTGCTGATCTAGTGCAAATCACCCAGAGATCTATTGCTATATCCTGAACTACCTTCTGCACACACTGCTCTAGTTCACTCTTTACTGTGTTCCACTCCCCCTAAAGCCTGGTTTACCTAAGGGAATTCCTGAAATGAATTCCAGCATGGGAGCATTTAACTTTTGCTTTAGTTTTCCATTTCCCAACTCTGTTTGGTATCTGTGTTACCAAGGCACATGTATGCATTGTTCAAATATTGCATCAAAAGCACTCTCGATGGGATCAGTCTTATGACTGCATCGAGATTTCCACCCACCCCCAACTCCGGTGATATTTTACTGATGGGCAAAGGTATTGTGCACACTGGTCAAACACCACATAAAAATAATCTTAGTACAATAACATCAACAAGTGTGCTTTTTCCTTTTTGGCAGGGTTTTGCCAGTGACTCCAGGGCACATTAGTAAACCACTGCAGAAAAATAATAATCATAATGTAGTTCTATATGAGGTCACATTTATTGCCTTTATTTATGCATTGTTCTATCAATGGGCTCATGCATGTTGGCAACACGGAAGGCAGAAAGTCACCAAATGAACCGAAGGAACAGAATGCTGTGGCAAACTGAGCAAACACAGTATTTTGCATAGATACTTGTGTTTAGTTACATTCAGACTACACTTTGTGTACGCACTTTACATAGGTCTGCCTTTGAAGATAAGCACAATGGACAGGGACTTTTTGGCAGTGGCCCCTTATCTGTGGAACTCCCTTACCCAGGATATATGTTAGCGCCTTCCCTACTATTATTTAAATGAGCCCTTCAAACTTTTCTTTTCTGGTCAGCTTTTTTCAGCTGGCTTTTTTATTTTTCTGCAGATGTCATTACTGGCTTTGAAATTTTAATTTGTGAATATGTATGTTTCAAGTGTCAGTATTTTATACCACTGTTGTTACATTACAGTATTTTTTTAGCTTTATTCTGTAAGCTGCTTCAGAAGAATTTTCATTTTGAAAAGTAGTTTATAAGTTCTAATACTAATACTAATAATATATTTATTTATTTCTTACCTGCCTCTTCCTCTGGATCGAGGCGGGGAACAACATTAGATGCAAATATAATAAAATACATAAAACTAACATATAAAACTGACACAATATTAAAATAACAGTCAAATAGCTTAAAATTCATATGGGTAGACCTGCCAGAAATAAAAGGTATACAAAATTCTGATTTTTTTTAAAAAAACAAGTAAAACGAACAACAGAGAATTCCTAATGCATTGGCTCCAAAGGTCATTTGGAACTCAAAAATCTGGGAAGAGATTCAGAGGAGAATCTCAGAAGCATCCTTACTAGCTGTAGCTCCTCATCAAGGACAACCCTAAAACCTAAGACCTGTGAAGCACAGCTAATTTCTCCTTTAGATGCATGGAAAAGCCAGTAACTTTTGCCTTGCTCGGGTGTCCTTCTCCTCACTTGATCAGAACCACATGAGGAGAGAGGAAACATGTCCTAGATAGCTTTGCCCCTCCATCACATCCCTATCCCCAGGGCCAGCCTTAGGATAAATAGCATCCTGGGTGAGGAGAGCCTTTGGTGCCCCCGAGGCCATCTTTTCAGGGCTACCCAGAAGGTTTATGGAGCCTGGTGCGGGTGTGATGTTGGTGCCCCCTCAGCTCTGCATGGCACCCCTTCCCAGTTAGGTCCCTGGGCGACCGCCAGCAATGCTGTCACCCTCCGCATGTGAGCTTATAAAACAACACAGTTATCCCCTATTCTTTTCCGCAATGCAATCCTATGGACGAAATGATCCAAAATGGCGGGTGGATCGCTCAGCGAAAAGAGGAGCGCTCTGCCTACGGCCGTTTCTCTTCGCCTTGCTTCTAAGGGTCCGCGGTCCGCTTCTACTCCGCCTCTGGGCAAGGCGGAGCAGGCCAATTCGCTTCTGATTCTCCGATTCTAATCGGAGCGGAGCACACCCCTACTTTATAGAGGTATATTGAAGTGCACTGCAGGATCTACACTACTGCTTTATAGTAGTATTGAAGTGCATTGAGAACTGTTGGGGCCCATGACACATTTATTTATTTATTGCATTTCTATACCGCCCAATAGCCGAAGCTCTCTGGGCAGTTCACCAAACATCTACACCAAACAGAATATAACACTATGAAAAAGGTATGAAAGCAGTATGTGGTATGTGTCAATGGGCCCCAACAGTTGTCAGTGCACTTCAGTACCGCTATAAAGCAGTCGTGTGGCTCCTGCCTTTTATATATCACTTTCATACTGCTTTCATAGTGGAATATCCTGCTTGGTGTAGATGAGCCCCTGGCGATCTCACAGGTATAACTTGGGGAAGGTGATCTTCCAAGTAAACTAGTCCCAAGCTATTCAGGACTTTATATGCCAACAGTAAGACCTTGAACTTGGTTCCATAGCTAATAGACAGCCAGTTGCATCAACATTGCTGGTCAGGTGCTCCACTCAGTATCCTGGCTGTTGCATTCTGCAACAGCTGCAGCTTCCAGACCATGCATGAGGTCTGCAGCTTCCAGACCATGCATGAGGTCCTACCTAAAGTGCATTACAGTAATTTAAATATGAGGTTACCAATGCATGGATTACAGTGGCCAAACTATCCATGTCCAGAAACCAACTGGAGATACCAACTGGAGCTGGTAATAGGTGCTTCTAACCACAGAAGTCACTTGGGTCTCTAATGACATGGATAAACCTAGGAGCACCCCAAACTACATACCTATTCTAATGGAGTACAACCCTACCCTGAACAGGCAAACTCCTCAATCCTTGTACCCCGGAATTAGCACACTTAAATATTATATAGCAAAGATGGGGAAAGTGTTGCAATTCAGTTGTTGGACTGCAGTTCCCATGAGTCCAAGCCAGCATAGCCAATAGTGAGGAATGATCAGAGCTGCAGTACAACAACTGGAGGGGTAAACATCCCCCATCCATGTATTATAGGAATCAACCATAATGATAAAATGTGTATTTGGTAATAAGCATGCTGGAACGTAAGTATAGCTTTATTCTCCTGTCTTCTGATGGTTGATTTGATAGCTGATTTTTGTTAATACTGTAAAGGACCAGCCCAACTATTAGGCAGAATGAGGCAGCTACCTCAGGCTTCTAATTTGGGGCAACATAAAAGAACAGCAAATTGCTACTTATTTATTATTGTACTTTTGTTCTCTCAGGGAGAGGTGTTGATGGGGTCTTCTGTCTCGGGTAGAAAAATAACTTGGTCAGTGCTGTGCACCTTGACTGGGGGTGGGGATGGGGCACCATTTTCTTTCCTGCCTCAGGCAGCAAAATGTCTTGGGACAACCCTGATACTGTTCTGCTGTAGTTTAAACCCATTGAATAGGGAGGCGGGGGTGTTAAATTTGTCAGCCACCTTGGAGGTTTTTATGACAGAAAGGCAAAATAGAAATATCTTGTAAAATACATTACAAATATGCAACAGCTGGATCAAACCGTTTGTGATCTATTTGTGCTTTTGCGAATTTCACGAGTTCAGTGGTAAGGAGAATATCACTACAGCAAATAACTCCCATGTAGACGATTAATCATATCAAAGCAAAGGCTCCCTATACAATTTCAGCTTTAAATCCTCAACGTAGACTAATTGCAATCTTAGCAAGAAATCTTTCCATTTCAGAACCTGATCTTGTAAGCAATGTTTGGATGAAAATATGCATTATATGGTATTTTACTGAAAGCATGCCATGGTTGATTTGTATGAATGGCTGTGTTGCATTTTTCTTTCTGGGACTGTGAAATCTTTAATTATCTAAGTTCTAATTAAGCCTTTTTAGCGTCTGAAAGCACAAGCTTATTTTGTGCCTGCTTAATGCTAAGGTTTTCAGATGTCGTTATCTCACAGGAAACAATGTATTATGAACATCAAGCAAGAACGAAGTCTGGGGCTGTCCTGGTTTTTTGTGGTTTTGCACAGGATTTTTCACACCTACTGGACCCTCAATAAATTCCACTTGTCCTTCTTGGGGAATACCTAGTTTTGCAAATTGCACTTTTAGATCTTTGCACTGCTGCTGGCTTTTACATTGGCTTCATTCAATTTAAATCGTAAGGTTTTTATATTATGTTTTACCATTGCATTTTGTGGTTTTAAATTTTGTTTGGTGAACCTCCCAGAGTAGTAAATAAAATAAAATAAAATAATTACCTATCCTAAATGCATCTCGACTGTGTAAATCACTGGAGCCAAAGCAAGGATGAATAAAGACTGGCTTATTCTAAATTACCTGCCAAGGAAGAAGGTGGCGATTGAAAGGGAATTATCTGCAGTATTGTGGGTTTTTTTTGTGTTTTTGGAGTGGGGTGGGGGTGCTGTTGGCTGGTGGGCTTGCAGAAGTCTACAGACCGATTTCTTGGACAACGATACTATGGAGCAGCCTGGATGTTTTGCCAGTCAGAGCCCAACCAAAAGTTAGGTACATTCTCTGACTGTTTTAAGAGAACCACACAATAAGGATTTTGGCAACTCAGTGATCAGATCCTTGCCTTTTGTAATGGAAAATAAAACCGATTCTGAAGAGCTCATAGTCCTTTTGCATTGAAATGATGTAACTTCTCAATTTTCTGATTAATTTCCTGCCATGCTAGAAAGGGCAGCACCATTTAACTGGGTTATCTATATTTCATCATTTCATTTCACTTTCTTGGTTTCCCATTTGTATCGTGAATGTTTTAAAAATGGCAGCCAGTGCTGTCTTTATCCATTCCCAATGAAACTGAGAGCATCATCAGATGAGCATTTTATAGCACGCTTGTTACTGTCCACACACAAATGTTTGTGAGTCCTTTTGTTGATGCCTCCTGCCTCCTGCATGTCTCCTGCTCCTTTTGCTTGTTTTTCCGTCACAAAAAATGACCCAGAAAATCCGATTTTTTTGGAGTTGTAACAAAACTTGCTGCCATTGCCTGCTGTGTGCGGGAGAAGCAGCATGATAAAAACACCCACTGAATGGGCCACGTGGTTGTTGCTTGGTTCCTCTTTCTTCCCCGTGTGAAGAAAAAGGAAGCTGCTCATCCCTATTGCGGAGCACGAAGAAAACAAAGGGAAGAATCTCCGCACAGTTTTCAAATAGTATAAAGGAGAGTCAAACAATGGTTCTACTGTGATGTAAATTCCACTACAATCACCACCGTTTTGTTGCAAATCATCTATTTTACACAAATAATCAGGGTGATATATAAGCATAACAACGGGTGTAACTAAGTGGGATGCTATAGTTACCACCGTAATACACATCCAGTTATAACATGCAAATACAAAGATACATAGAGGTAAATGCCCCAATATAACAAAGATCACAAGCTACATGTACTGATCCATTACACATAATATAATACAACAAAATAATGCATGTAAACACAGACAATGGAACTAAATATCGTCCCTATTGTGGGGCAAAGCGATAGTAAGGAAATACAATTTCCCCGTCTGATGATCCCCGTAGTGCTTTTTGGGGCAGATAAGCTATTATGGTACAAATGCTGTGTTGTGACGTGCTGACGCATTCTCCTTTATTTTGTACATCTGGGTGTATATCGCCAAGGCCCCAAGAGAGTGGTGGATAATTTCCTTTAAAACTTCGCCATGGGTAGAGTGACTATGGGCCTTGCTAGACCAGGCTGGCTGAGCTGGCCTGGAGGCGGGGCTACGGCGCGCTAACTTTAATGCACGCCGCCCAGCCTCCTAGACGGCGGACGCGCAGGGACGACGGAAGCCCTGCAGCGTCGACCATTTTTTTTTGTTTTAAAGGGGCCACGTGCGGCCCAAAGCCACCGGAGAAGGTAAGTTTGTTTTTTACTCAAGCTCCCCCATCCACCCTCCCTCGCCGTCCCTGTCATTGCCCTCCACCATCCCCCCGCCGTCTCCAGTGTGTCGCCCTCCGCCCCACCTCACCATCTCCCGTGTGTCGCCCTCCGCCATCCCCCTCTCCTGCTGGTCCGGCCTTCCCTCCCCCATCTCCCCCCCCGGGATCAAACCCCCCTGGCACGATGGGCACAGCGCTCGTATGAGCGCTGTGCCAAGTCCGTGGCTTTTCGCGGCTACTCGAGTAGCTGCAAAAAGCCACGGACCTTCCTAGACGTTCCGCAGCCCCGGCCTCAGGCCGGGGCTGCGAAAAAGGCGCGCCATAAGCGACTTCGCTTATGGAGCGTTAGAGGAGGCCTCAGTGCGGCCTGGGCCCGGATTCCCCTGTGTGTCATCTGGACGCACAGCAGGGAAACTGGGTCTCAAAGCGTGCTAAGGCCTCGTCTAGCAACGCCCTATATGTAATGGAGGGCAGGGCTCCTGTACCTTTAACAGTTGTATTGAAAGAGAGCAGATACAACAGAAGGCAGCGCTCCTGCAGCTTTAACTGTTGTGTTGAAGAGGGAATTTAACCAGGTGTTGCATGCATACAAATGACACCTGCTGAAATTCCCCTTTCAAGACAACTGTTAAAGATACAGGAGCCTGTCCTCCTTTTCATGTGGTCACCCTACCTCTGATAGCTCTTGAAGTCCATGGCCACCCTGACACCGTTACATTTTTCTCGCTGACACAGCTTCCATTTTTAATGTCTCTCAAACCTTGTTTCAATATCCATTTTTAATCTCTCTCAAACTAACCCTGAAGTATTTCCAGAAATGGAAAGCCTAGCATTTAAGACAACACAAACCCATGGACAACTGTCTTAAAACCAGGCCTCGCAGCTGTGAAAAGTCTTGCGGCCTTTTTTGCCCCCTGGAGCCTCTCATGGGCTGCACTTTTTGTGGTGCCACACAGTCCGCTTGATGCCCTCCAAGTTTTTCAGTTGCTGTTTTGCTGCTGAAATTTGGTCGCAATCTGCTGCAATCTACAGAGCACCAAAAGGGCTAAATTTATTTATTTAGTTTTTATTTATTTACAATATTTATATACCGCTCCCCATTCAAGAATTTCTGAGTGGTGGACAAATAGAATAAAAGAATAAAAAGAGAATAAAAACACATTAAAATATATTTTCTAAAATAAACTGTGCAAATAAAACTGTGGTTGGTCATTAAGGGAAGGCTTCCTGGAACAACAATGTTTTCAGGATATGCTGGAAGGAATATAAAGTTGGTGGCTGCCTGAACACCAGAGGCAAGGAAGGGGGCCATCACACTGAAGGTTCTTCTCCTGGTGGACTCTAATCGGACCATAGGTCCATGTGGAACCACCAGGAGAATGCCCTCAGATGAGCTAAGTGACTGGGCCGGTTGATAAATTTAACTTACAAACAAACTCAATTTCATAGAATCATAGAATCGTGGAATAGTAGAGCTGGAAGGGCTCTATAAGGCCATAGAGTCCAACACCCTGCTCAATGCAGGAATCCACCTTAAAGCATCCCTGGCAGATGACTATCCAGCTACCTCTTGAATACCTTTAGGGCGGGAGAGCCCACAACCTCCCTAGGTAACTGGTTCCATTGTCGTACTGCTCTGTCAAGATGTTCTTCCTGATGTCCAGCCAGAATCTGGCTTCCTGTAACTTGTCCTGCACTCTGGGATGATCGAGAAGAGATCCTGGCCCTCCTCTGTGTGACAACCTGTGTGCTATCATGTCTCCCCTCAGTCTTTTTTTCTCCAGGCCAGTCTCTCGTCATAGGGCTTTGTTTCCAGACCTCTCATTGCTCTCTTCTGAACCCCTTCCAGGTTGTCTGCTTCTTTCTTGAAGTGCGCCCAGAACTAGACACAGTACTAAAGATGAGGCCTAACCAGTGTCACACAGAAGGGAACCAGTACTTCATGCAATTTGGAAGCTTTACTTCTATTAATGCATCCCAAAATAGCATTTGCTTTTTTTGCAGCCACATCACACTTGGCTCATATTCAGCTTGTGATCTACAACAATTCCAAGACCCTTCTCACTTGTAGCATTGCTGAGCCACCTATTCCCCGTTTTGTAACTGCCAGATTTGTCCATCCAGGTCCAGGGCTTTGAATGCTTTGCTTTTAAAAGCCTGGGTTCAAATCCCTGTGTATTCAACCATGTTAGTCCTTAATTAAGATTGCCATTCCTTTCCCCCCTATCAGGCTCCTCATCAGCTATATGACAAGCAGGAACATCATGGTCCTCTCCATGTTGGAAATAACTGTACCTATAGAATTTGGCTGGTGCAGGTGGATAAGAACTTCATTTCAGTTCATTTTTTATAAGGATTTACCAACAAAGAAAGTGAGGCAGGTGGCTACCAGGAAGAGGACCTTTTCTGCTGTGGCACCCTGGTTGCGAAATGAGCTTCCTGGAGAGGTTCACCTGGTGCCTACATTGTACTCGTTTCATCACCAGGTGAAGACTTTTTCATTTTCCCAAGGATTTTTTTAGCATTCTAGTCTTTTAGGTATGCTATTTGAAATCTGTATTTTAATTATCTGCATTGCTGCTATGTTTTATCCAAGGCAGGACCCACACAACCACTTTATAATGGTTTATAATGGTATTAACAACTGTTGAGGCCCAGGACACGTTCCATATACTGTTTTCAAACCGCTTTCAAACTGTTACATCCCGCTTAGTGTAGGTCGGGCCCTGGTTGCACTTTTATACTGTAGTTCAAAGCTTTTATATTTTATATTGTTTTATGCTGTACTCCGTGGTTTTAATTTTTGTGAATCGCCCAGAGAGCTTTGGCTATTGGGTGATATAGAAATGTAACAAACAGACACATAAATAAACTAGGGTGACCATATTTTGGAAACCAAAAAGGAGGACAACATGGTCGCCCCCAAGGGGGCGTGTCCAGTACCAAGCCTTGGTCACATGTCTGATTTTACAGCACACATTTAAGACAAATCTGTTCTACATAACATCTTAATGTTAAAATCACTGAAATAAAGAACAAGTGAGAGATTCAATGTACCTGAAATTAACTTCACTCACTCCTACTTTTGTAGGTTTTGCTGTACTTTGAAGCTTTTGCTATTCTCTGTGTGTTACATTCTCCCCTTCCCTCAAATATCTTTTCTGACTGTATCTTCATTCATTGCAAGCTGCTGTTGTTGTTAACAGGGTTTGCTACTGCCCCCAGATCTGTTTCATATTTGATACGGCTAAAGCTCTACCTAAAAGCTTTCATGGTGCCAACTTTCAGCTCTTTATCTTTAAAAATGACAGTTTAAAAATAATTTTAAAACCTCATTTTTAAAAAAATTCCTAAAAAACCAATGGATGAACAGATCTGTTTCAAATTTGGTGTGGCTAAAGCTCTACCTAAATCCTATCATGGTACAAAGTTTCATCTCTTTATCTTTAAAAATGACGATTTTAAAAATAATAATTTTAAAACCTCAATTTTTAAAAAATTCCTAAAAAATCAATGGATTAACGGATCTGTTTCAAATTTGGTGTGGCTAAAGCTCTACCTAAATCCTATCATGGTACAAAGTTTCATCTCTTTATCTTTAAAAATGATGATTTTAAAAATAATAATTTTAAAATCTCAATTTTTAAAAAAATCCTTAAAAAATCAATGGATGAACGGATCTGTTTCAAATTTGGTATGACTAAAGCCCTTCCTAAGAGCTACCATTGTGCCAAGTTTCATGTCTTTATCTTAAAAATGACGGAGTTATAAGCATTTTTGTTAATTTCCATTAGAGCTGCTCTTTGGGGGGGGGGAATCTGGATTTCCCCTCCCCCTCCCGGATTTGCCATCAAAAACCTGGACAAATCTGGGCAAATCTGGTCATATGGTCACCCTACACTAAGGCATACAGGGAATATAGTCTTATGCTTTGTTAAGTCTGCCTGATGGAAGTGCCAAGATTTTGCTGTGATAGCACATAGAAACAAAAAACTGCTAAGAGACTTTAAAAGAAAGACTTTAAAAGAAAGCCATCAAAAACCCGGACAAATCCGGGCAAATCCGGTCATATGGTCACCCTAAATAAACAAATGTTCTAGGAGTTCTTCATATTTTATTGACAAAGACACATTTACCCTATCCCTAGTTCAGTTCCAGTTCACATTAGAGAATTTAAATGTAAGGCTCATAATTTGCACAGTGGGGTGAAATGAGTCTTTGTAAGGCAATTGGTATAATAAGATTAGCTTCCATTAGATAAGCTTTGCAAGATTGATCAGAAAGTACACGTGAGGCAGAATGCTCTTCACTATTCAATTTCCTTTACCCTCCCAGGTGGGGTACATATACACAAAAGGCTTTTACATTATAGCTTTTAACATATTTTGAAGGAATGAACTGAAATACTGAAACTCCTGACCACTTTTTGAGGGTTTTACGTCCAGGAAGAGTCTGCTACATTGGAGTGGGATGGAGCCTCATTCAGCCTCTCAATTGTGGCAAGCTGGCAGGTACTAACTCTGTGATTCCCCACCCCCCACAGAGGTTAGGATAAAGGAGGAGGAGGAGGCGGCCAGTCGGAGGAGCATTGCAGCATAGTTGGAAAAGACTGCAGTTTGTCTCATGGAGGACCCATATTGCTGGCAGGGCTGAATTTGTTACACTTTCTACAGCTGTCTGAGTCCTCCTGCCAAAGCTTGTGCTTTTACAATGGCGTGTTCCTGTTTGTTTCTTTCTTTCCCCTCTTACTGTGCAAAGCCCACACAAACAGGGAAAACTGGCAATATGGGGCGTAGGGGTTGTGAAGAGTCTCCGTGATTATTCGCAACGCATTCAGTCAAACGAAATGTGTAAATAACACTCCAAAATAGTTCCCCACCCGTCATTTCCTTCAGACTGGCAGTCTTGAATATATGTTTTTTAATTTCAGTAATAGTGGCCTTAAACACCATTGCAGGATTTTGTAAGTAAAAGGAATCAAATGTCAAGTCTGACTTTGCTATTAATTTATTTGTTCAAGTTGTCTCTCTCTCTAGAACTACAGCTCTCATGGTGATGTATATAAACACACAATAAAATCAAGTTAAATACAATAATAATTAAAAACACACACACTCCAAGAGCAGCCATAACACACCCTTTACAATAATGAAGACTCAGATATAAAAAGCAACAAATACTAAAAAGATTGGAAAATATTCATGAAAGTAAAAATAGCTCTAAGGCAGGATCTACACTACTGCCTTATAGTGGTATTGTAGTGCACTGACAACTGTTGTGGCCCATTGGCACATTTACACCAAGCAGGATATAGCATTATGAAAGTGGTATGAAAGCGGTATATGGTAAGTGTCAATGGGCCCCAACAGTTGTCAGTGCACTTCAATAATGCCATGAAGCAGTAGTGTGGCTCCTGCCTCATATACCGCTTTCATACTGCTTTCATAGTGGAATATCCTGCTTGGTGTAGATCTGGCCTCTTAAAGATACAAATGGCCAGTAAAGTTTATAGCAAGTTAAAAGGCTTGAGAGAATAAAAAGGGGTTTTGCCTGGCACTAAAAAATCAGCAAAGTAGCTGCCAGGCAGACCTCTCTAAGAAGGGCATTTCACATTTGGGGGGGGGGGCTACCACTGAAAAGGCCCACTTATGAGTTATCACCCACTGAGGCCACAGCTAGACCTAAGGTTTATCCTGGGATCATCCAGGGTTCGCCCCTGCCTGAGCACTGGATCCCCTGTGCGTCACCTAGATGAACAGGTTTGACCCCCTGGACGATGCAGGGATAAACGTTAAGTCTAGCTATGGCCTGAATCTCAGTATGTGGGGGCAATCAGCAGGGCCTCCGATTATGATGTCAGAGCATGAGTAGAAACATATGGATACTCTAGCCCTAAATCAGGGGTAGGCAACCTGTAAGACACATGTGGCCCATGGGTACCCTAGCCCCCACACCTCACCATAAATAGGGTGACCATATGAAAAGGAGGACAGGGCTCCTGTATCTTTAACAGTTGTATTGTAAAGGGAATTTCAGCAGGTGTCATTTGTATATATGGAGAACCTGGTGAAATTCCCTCTTCATCACAACAGTTAAAGCTGCAGGTGCCCTGCCCTGTTTTAAATCTGATCACAGTATAGCTGCAGTATAGCTCCTGCAGCTTTAACTGTTGAGATGAAGAGGAAATGTCACCAGGTGCAACATGCATACAAATGACACTTGTTGAAATTCCCTTTTCTAGGCAACTGTTAAAGATACAGGAGCCCTGTCCTCCTTGTCATATGGTCACCCTATCATAAATTCCCCTGTCTACAACTTTCCTATTGTACCCTTTTCCTTTGGGGGCCTAAGTGGACTCTCTTTTGCCCCTCTGACTTACTGTTTTATTTATTTATTAGATTTCTGTATCGCCCAATATCCAAAGCTCTCTGAGCAGCTCACAAAAATGAAAGCCCTAAACGACAACGTAGTAAAACATAAATTCTCCCAATGCAGGCAGGAGTGGGGGGGAGATAAACAGTGGGGTCCCACAGGGATCTGTATTGGGACCAATTCTTTTCAACTTGTTCATGAATGATCTGGAATTAGGAGATAACAGTGAAGTGGCCATGTCTGCCGATGACACCAAATTATTTAGGGTAGTTAAAATAAAAAAGGACTACGAGGAGCTCCAAACTGGGAGATACAAAAGGATCTCTCCAAAGTGGGAGATTAGTCATCCAAATGGCAAATATGGTTCAGTGCAAGCAAAGGTAAAGTGATGCATGTTGCAGCAACAAATCCCAGCTTCACATATAACCTGATGGGATCTGAGCTAGCAGTGACCGACCAAGAAAGAGATCTTGGAATTGTGGTGGACAGCGCAATGAAAATGTCAACACCAGTGTATGGACACTGTTAAAAAGGCAAACAGCATATTAGGCATTAAAAGAAAAGGAATTTAGAATAAAATGGCCAATATCACATTGCCTTTATACAAGTCTATGGTGCGACCACACTTAGAACACAGTGTACTGTTCTGGTCACCACTACCCAAAATGTATTGTAGAGCTGGAAAAAGTGTGGAAAAGGACAACTAAAATGATCAAGGGGCTGGAGCATCTCCCCTATGAGGGAAGGTTACAATAGCTGGGATTGTTTAGCTTGAAAAAAGGGGGGTTAAGACATGATAGAGGTGTTCAAAATTATGCACGGTGTGGAGAATGTGGATAGGGAGCCCTTTTCCCCCTCTCCCAGAATACTAGAACTCAGGGTCAGCCCATGAAGATGATTGGTAGGAGATTACAAAAAGATAAAAGAAAGTACTTTCCCACTTTTCTCCAAGAACAGTGTCCATTTGCCACCATTCTAGCTGGTTTCATCAAAGGGAGGGAAGTCATCATCTGAGGCCATAGCTAGACAGGGCGAAATCCCGGGGCGATCCCTGGGATCGTCCTTGTGTGTCCACATGCCGCTCAGGGGATCCCGGGATCAGGGAGGGATGATCCCTCTCTTGCCCTGGGATCTCGCCCTAGCCTTTAGGCCCGTTTTTTTCACCGTCTCAGGCTGAGCCTGAGACCGCAGAATGTGTGGCCGGGCATCGTGGTTTGTCCCGGCTCCTCACGGTTAATTGCGAGGAGCCAGGAATTCTGCACCCATCGCAGAAAGTTTGAGAAATAGTAAAACAAAAACAAAAAGATGGAGAAGGTAGACAGACTTCACTTCTGTTTACCTTCTCCGTCTTTTTTTAATTGTAATTTCTCAAACTTTCTGCAATTTTGTTTTACTGTAATTTCTCAAACTTTCTGTAAAGCAGCTGTAGGCACCTGTTGAAGGGCAGGATATAAACCAAATAAATACACAAATAGGGACATCTTGGTCAGAAAAATGGCTACAGATGTGGCCTCTGGATCATCCCTGTTTTAAGGCAGTGATACTATGATGGTGACTGGACAGTGTTTTGTCTTTTCTGTCAACACTGGGTCTTGAGTTCAGGTTGTACGGATCAAATGGGTCATCAGGAGTAGTTTTGCTTTAATAAAATATGTGGGGTCCACTTTTCTAAGACATGTTGAGTGAGGCTCATGATTAGAGTCATCTTGGCTAAGGATACTGGATGGTAAAACTCAGTTACATAATTTCATTTCAACTTTTTCAGTTCATTATGATACGAATAGCAGCAGCTGCATAATTCTAATGCCAGTTACCAAGGAAGCAAGACTATCACAATTAACACTGTGTCTGTTGCTTACAATACTCTGACTTCATCTTTTAGTCAAAGATAATTGGGCAATGGGTACATACGTATACACGCACACACGCACACACACACACACACACACTCACACTCTAAATGCAGGCAAAGTTCAGTTTGGAATTAATATTTCCAAAGATGCAGGATGTCTTTCAGTCAAATTTAAATATTGATCAAATGCTATTGGTTTCAGGGGGGGAAGAAATTTAATTGTGCGCCACAAAATACTGTGAGTTGTGAGCATTTTTTGCATGAGGGTATTTCAGAAAGGAATTTGGGACAGGTGCCCTTTTTATGAGTATTTTCAGAGGCTCTCTCATATATGCCCCAACCATATTGCGGTGGAATGCCTTCTTGTATTGTTACATAACCTCCAGAACATGTCAGACTTTGGTGAACCATCACAGGCATGGGCTTTTGCAGCCTGAGAGCATTCACTCAGAATTCCTCCATGGATAACTTCTCTTTCTTATTTTGATTTATGGTGAGCGTTATATTAAGGACTGACTGTCCTTACATGTCTGTCCTCTTATGACAGCAGCTGAGGCCCTTCTCTGCACCCTCCTGTCTTAAGAGGTTAAGTGAATGGGTATGCATAATATAGGGCAAAGATTTCAGCCAGAGGGTTGAATGCAATTTTGGAGAAGTATTCAATGGGTGCGAAAGCTGGAGCTGAAGGAAAAAGGGGAGGACTACAGGCAAAAGGCATGGGACCAAAACCACTAAAAATACTAATGTATTTTAGTTTAAAGCTGTTACTGCCAGAAACTAATCCTTAGGAGAGCCATTTCAGTCTTTTAGAATGGGACAAAAGTCGCACATGCTAATTCATATGGAATAAAAGTTGCATATGCTAATTCGTATGTACAGAGACAATTTTCACAAAGATCTGTAAGGTGACACCACAGAATTTAAGTAGGGATGCCAACTGATGAGAAAATACTGGTCTGGCCTGCTTTTTTGCCTTTAACAGCAGCTTGATCTAAGCAGCAGACAAAACTTTTAATAGGTAATGTCTGCACATCAGACTTTGGTTAAATGCAGAGCTACAGGAGCTAAGGGTACTCTGCACAGGGCCAGATGAAGAAATGCTGAGGTCCTAAACTATATCAAGATGCAGTGGTCCCACAGATAAAAATAAAGACAAATAAATTGTATTACATTATAATAGGAAGGGTAATAAAGGAGTACCACCCAGCGTTAGAAGGCGCTTAAAGTTAAACAGTGTTAGACAGACTTCTCTGAAGATGGGTATAAAACACTAATAAAGTAAGTTGATTTGAACCTCTTCTAAACTGGCTCTGGTTTGCGCTTATTGCCTCCAATGCTAAAAGTTGTGTTGCCACACTTTCTCACATAAGGCAACTCTACTGTAAGACACACTAGACTTTCCAGCACATTTAACCCAAAGTGATTTCATCTTAGTTATCTTACATCTTAGTTATCTCCAACAAATTTAGATCACCCCCATAATATGAGGCCCTAAGCCATGGCTCACTTGGCTAGTTCCCAAATCCAACACTGACTCTGCATAATTTTTAAAGTATTTTTTTTTACCCTCCTTCCCACCTCCTCATACTTCAGCAGAGGACAAGAATTTGTTACAACTGTGGATCTTTATTAGAGAAGGAAACAGCTTTATTTGGTGGCTGAGCAATGACTAATTCTTGTTTATGGGAAGTGGGAGGATTGTCATGCAGGAAGTTGGAATTAAGAGAGGCTAACATACTTCCACTATGGAAGGATGAACATTTGTCATGGAAGACAAGAGGAAGTTATAATAGCAGTTTGAGTATATCAGGCTAGGAGGATTATGTAGGCTCAGATTTTTTTTTAAAAAAAGAATGAACTTAATTTTAACAATGAGTGCAAAGGTCCATCGTACATTTATTGTTTGGCTCACTCTTAAACAACTTCCTCTACTAGACCAGTAAAGAAGCTAAGTGCAAATGGTTTGATAAATCTAAGTGACTGAAGGTGGTGGCCTTACTTATCTCAGTTCCTTGTCTCCGAAATGGAGTCTTGGAGAGTGATGGGCAAACTCCATGTGGCTCACCTCAGAATGCATGTTGTCAAGCTTTCTGAGACAATTCTCAGAAAAAGCTTGCATCTTCCCTAGCCCTCCTTGCCAGCACCCCATCCCCACATTTCCCATAAGCATACATTTTCAATAGAGACAGGAGGGGCCTAATTTCTCTTTTTCTTAAGTTTTTTTTTTCCTTCTGCAGTTGCTGCTGTTATGAACAACTGTGTTGGAAAATTGGCAACCATTTTGCGTTCTTCACAATGCCCCAGACCTAGCACTGTTCCAGGGCATTGTGGTAGGGAAATAGCGGCTGCCACCCAATGAAATGGTGGAGAACATTCAGAGAAATACTTCAAGGTGCCTTATTTTTCAGTGGAGTGAGAGCAGGAAAAGTCTCAGACATTTCCTCAGGGGAAAAATATATATCTTCTGAGACATTTCAGCTCACCTTTATTGGAGGGCATTGGATTGGGCCTAAGGCCATTTCTCCCTGCCCATAAAATGAGCTCTGGAGAAGACAATGTTCTGGGTTGCTACAGGGAGGGACCAAAGGTTGTTTTGGGGAGAGACCATAGCTCAGTGGTAGGAGACATGTTGTGCATGCAGAAGGTCCAGGTTCAATTTCTGCTATCTCCAGTACAGAGGAACACATAACAGGTGGTAGAAGAGACCTGTGTGAGAATCGGCCAGTCAGAATAGACTGGATGAGATGGATGAACAGTCTGACCTGGGTAAAGCAGCTTCTCATGTCTTGATGTATCTCTGGACTCCAGTCCAACAGTATTAATATATTATTAATTATATTTCTATATTCCCCAATAGCTGAAGCTTTCTGAGCACTTCACAAAAATTCAGTAAAATCTGAAGCCCCAAATATCGATGGGCAAATCTATCAATATAGGTTTCTGTTAGTTTCTCATTTTTCAGCCTTAACTTTGGTTCATCTCAAACTTTGAGAATTTCTCCAGTCTTAAATTCAGTTTATTCTGACACACACACACACACACACACACACACACACACACACACACACACACACACAGCTTGCATGAAATTCCAGAAGCATTTTAATGCACATTTTAATGCATGCATTTTGCCTAATTGCAATGTTCCTATTACAATCCTTTTTTCTTTTTTTACCATTATTTCCCCTGATATATTCATTGTTGTATGCAGATTGTTTTGATTGGAGAACTCCATTGCAAAATTTAGAGAAGTGCAAATTTTGGAAGATAACTGAGTGTCAGTTTGTATGGTAAAAATAAACTCATCTCAAGTTCATCATCTCAGATTCACACAGGTTTCTTGGAAGAAATTGTAATCACAGATTATGACTGGGGGGAATCACAGAAAATACTCCAATATGAGCTCTAAAAGACATGCTCAACACGGAGCATGAAATTAAAAGTGAGAATTTTGAAGAAAGCTGGACATTTTAAATATTAAATTTTAATGTTTTTTTTCAAAGTTTTTTTTTTAAAGCAAGGGTTTTTGGGGCAGATTTTTTTCTCTTAAAATAGCGTCTAGCAAAATGCACATTTCAGAAAATATCTAGCTGCAAATCTCAGTTTTGGTACAAAAACGAATTTGTTTCAAACTTTTGCAATGGAAATGTTGAATGTTTAAAAAATTGGATTTTAATTTTAACATATTTATTTATTTATTACATTTGTATCCTACTTTTCCTCCAAGGAGCCTAAGGTGGTGTACAAGTTCCTCCTCCTCTCCGTTTTATCCTCACGACAACCCTGTGAGGTAGGTTGGGCTGAGAGTCAGTGACTGGCCCAAAGTCACCCAGTGAGCTCCATGGCTGAGTGAGAACTCTGGGCGGCCTCCGCAGTCTATGTCCAACACTCTAACCACTATACCACATGGCCAGCTAAAGGGTATGTATGTCGTATTTACAATCCGTGCTGCTAGACCTGCTGAAGGTGTTTATTATGCCCGTGACTCTTTCTTTGTGAGTGCTTGCAAAGATGATTTTAAAAGTATTGTAAATGTGGAGGAGGCCTTCGCTCCATTACCCTACTGCTCCTAGCTAGAAGGAAGCACAGTTTGACAAATTAGTGCATCTAGTGTTTTTTTTAAAAAACTCAGAACCTTTTTATATATACCCTCCTCTCCCTCCCTCCCCGACCTCACCCTTTCTTATCTGGGTCACTGAGTGAGACTGGCTACATGCTTCAGCGTACTGTTGATCTGGTTTGATTCCCATCTTATGATTTAACCGTGGCACATGCAAATAAAAGAACAAAGCTGAATGTGCATGATTCCCAGTATCTGCTAGAAGGTGCCTTATGAGCAACACACACACACACACACACACACACTGATGAAGATATCAGCTGGGTACTGCCTACAGTTATGTCAAACAAAGTATGCATTAAAGTGCCAACTTTCCTTTTGTGCTGTGACACTGAATGCTGCCAAAAGATATTTAAAAAAAGCTTGCGTGAGCTAGGTGATGGCAGCTTTAACTATCTAAGTTATTGCCTGGCAGTTGAAAACGCTTCTTTGGTGCTGCTGGCATATATATATATATATTCCTCCATTTGTTTGTTCTCATTGTAGCAACCAAAACCACCAAAAGCAGGCAATGGAGTGACACCACCACAATGCCATTTGCTACAGTAAAGGAGGCAGCAGCTTAGCAAAGTCAACGGAGAGGCTCTTGGGCAGGAACTGATAGAAGTCATATTTCTTTTGGATCACGCCCCAATGTGTTTCTCACCACCGCCACCACTTCCCTCCCTCCTGTGGGTCAATGTGAATCCAAGAAACCTTAGACTAGCGGATGGCAAAACGGCAAATGTACACACGCACGCACGCACACACACACACGTACGAAACCACAACAAAAAACGCCAGCTTTTCTGTGTTATTTCCAGGTTGGCTCCAAATAAACGAGCACAATATCGCCAGCTCCCGGCCCCTGCCAATCCTACATCTGCTCTCTAAAACCTCCAGCAAATAAGAATTACTGTGAGCTTGTTTAACCAACGCTCACAATATACACACTTTTCATTCCCTCCCTTCTTTTTCGCTGTTTCTATCCGCACGCTGGTAGCAAAGGTTTGAGAGATAATGGAGAGTGATACCCATCAGGCTCTTGCTTGCTTTTTGTTTTGTTTTCGGGTTTTTTTGTTTTGTTTTTTGTTTTGTGCTGTGATGCAGGTTGGGAGCAGTAGCAGGCTCGCCTTGACTGCTGGCAACTGAATCAGAGATATAAAATTTATTTCATTGTCCCAGGCTTTTGGGAGAGGGTCTGCACAGGGTTTGGTGGTTGGCTGCGGCATTTTTTTGTAGTCTTCTGTTGAGTTTTCTCTTATTCAGCTGTCTGTTAAATAATTCATACACCTCATGAATGCCGTGTTTTTAGGAGGTACAGGGTTTTTTTTGGGGGGGGAGCATTTGCTCTCTTTTTGTTTTCTTGTCTAATCCAACCTCGTGGCGTTTATTCCCCCCCCTCCCCCATAAAGGCATATTGTTTGCCATGCAATCAGTTTTGAATTGTTTTCTTTATAGATCTAGTTCTATATGTGTACACACACACACACACATGCATGCATTCTCTTCCCCTCCTTATTGTTTTATTATGATTTTATTAGAATGTAAGCCTATGCGGCAGGGTCTTGCTATTTATTGTTTTACTCTGTACAGCACCATGTACATTGATGGTGCTATATAAATAAATAATAAACACAATAATAATATTAAACCCCTATATTGAAGCTGAAGTTTGCCGGCAATATACAACATGCCAGAATCAAAAAAACGTAATGGAAGACCTGGGCTTTGATCTTGCGTGAGGTATCTTCCACAGCCAGGCAAGCTCACAACAACAGAATGATGATATCATAATTCGAGAATAACAAAGTTGTGGACAGCTTCCCCCCTTTCCCAAGTAACGGGTGCCTTGCATGCGTGTGTCAGACCATTGCTCCATGAGGCAATTGAAATAGGCTTTGAGCCGCTCTTGTGTTATTTGTGCCATGTGTGAAAGTGACAACACATATACAACACAGGGGATGCAACACCGAGGAGGGCAAATGTTCTTCTCGGGGCATAGCTTTTCCATTCCATATTTTAGACTAATTATTTAAGAGAAAATGGATTGAAGCTTCATGTGTGAAGCAAAACAAAACAAAAAAAACCTCTCTGGAAAACTGCAGAGCAGCGCTGTGGAATTATTTAGAGCTGAGCTGAGTTGGTTACATTGGGTTGGATCCAGAGACAGATAGGCAGAACTCAGCTCATGCAGGGGAGTTTTCCTGGCTCAGCTACAGCCCCTACTAAAAGACACTCCTGAAGGTTGAGGGAACTCCTGTAACAACTTGTAATGGCCACAGGGTGGTGGGGAGGCAGCTGCAGTGGGACAGGGAACTTGGGATAATTTGTTGGGGGCTGTCTTGGGCAAGCAGAAGTGCCTTTCTGCTCATGCAAGACATCTCCCAATCCAAATAATTGATTTCATCAAGTACAAGAATTCTCATTAAGTAGCGGGGCTGAAACTATTACCCCAAGCACTTCAGTACGAAGTCAGTCCCATGGAACCTAGTGGGACTTTTCCTCTGAGCAAACATGTTTAAGATCAGGATGAAAATGGGTCAGCTCCAATTTTGATTTGGGCTAAAATTCTACCCCTGCTTAAGCAGAAATTGAAAGTGTGAGTATTATAATTGTAATGATGATACCTGGGGTACAATCAGGAATAAAGTTAGATTCTCTCCATAAATCACAAAATGTATACAATTATTTATTTATTTATTTATTTATTTTATTGCACTTATATACCGCTCCCATAGCCAGGGCTCTTTGGGCGGTTTACAGAAATTCTAAAATTGAGATAAAAACAAGTATACAAATTATTTATTCATTACATTTATATCCCACCTAAGTTATTTATCCTCCAAAGAGCCCAAGGCAGTGAACATGGTCCTCTTCCTCTCCATTTATCCTCACAACAACAACCCTGTGAGGTAGGCTAGGCTGAGAGTCAGTGAGTCTGGGCTAGGCTGAGAGTCACCCACTGAGCTTCATGGCCGAGTGGGGACTAGAACACAGATCTCTTTAATCTCTGTCCAACACTCGAATCACCACACCACACTGGCATGTATGATATTTATTGCTTACTTTACAATCTACTGAAATAAAGTAGATTGGAACATAGGAAACTGGCCAGAATATTTGTCTAGGTAGCCTAGTATTGTTTATTCTATCCAGCGTATTCTCATGGCTCAGGACCAAAAGCCTTCTGAGACTGAGGATTCCAGTGGCCTTTCTCTGAGGAGGAGTCAGAACCACTTCCTGCCCCTTCTCAAGTGGGGCCCTCCACCTTGGATCCTGTCCTCTCAATTCCCAGGAAGTGCCACTGCCGTGAAGCTCTCAGGAGAGGACCATGGATTCCTCCAGTGAGCAGGGAGCCCCACCTAACTAGCTCCTTGCTCCTCCAAATCTCACCACCCAGAAGAAACCAGCGAAGATGGGAAAGGACACTGGTGGGAAAGGAACCAGATACACCACTTGAGATAGCGGAGCTCCCAGAAGGACTCTCCTGAGCTGACTATAAAAGCCTATCAGTAATTCTAAGCCACTGCTTGAGGTAACTTGTCTTCCTAGCTGCAGAATTGCTCTCCATGGTCCTGAATTCAAGCCCTCACTCCTTGAGGAACCTACAGTTCCATCTGGGGTTCTGAACCTGCTCTTTTTCAGAGCTACTTCAGCTTCCGCTCAACCCTGGGTCCCCTCACTTGAGCTGTTGCTTGGTGGGGGTGATGGAATCCACAATGGAACACTACCTGATCCTTTCAACTAGAGCTGCCAGGGATTGAATCTGGGACCTACTGCACCCAAAGCCTAACCACAGATGGTCTAGTGACTGCAAGATTGGATGGCATTTGTGTATTGCAGAACCTACCTTCCCCCATTGGCAGGTGTGTATAAGAGCTGGTGGGGCATAATGGTTAACCTGTGAACCATTAAATGGGAGACTGTGGCCCTTTCTAGACCTAAGGGTTATCCCAGGAAAATGGAGGGATCATCCCTGCGTGCTCCCAGGATCCCCTGTGTGGCATTTGGATAAACAGGAATGATCCTGGGACGATACATGCTCTGTATCAGGTGCTTAGAGCATCTGAAGTAAAAGAGGATTTATATTTTTTCACTTCCTCATTTGCATTAGGAGACAAACCGTCTCATTCTACACCTGCTGATGTTTGCAAAGCCCGTATATAGGGCAGATTGGAATAGCCAACGCTGGAATTTAGAATATCATGGGTGGGCATATCTTTGGGAAAGTACATAACACTTCCTACCCTGACCTGAGATTTGAAACCAGATCTCTAAAATCTAATTTCATAGGGTGCAATCCTATGTATGTTTAGGCAGAAAAAAGTGTTATAATTTCCAGCATCCCCTAGCCAGCCATTTCTGTCTAAACATGCATACGATAGCAAACTTACTGCATTAAATAAAACTATAACTTTAAATGAAATGATAAAAAAAAAATGTTTGTAAGCTGCCTTGATTGTTTTTATTGAAAGGCAGGGTGTAGGAAATCCTAGAAATAAGTAATAAACCTATAGGCTACATTCCACCCACTGTATCACACTGGTTTACATTATTAGTGATGTAGCTGGACTCTGGAATGGGAGAGTTCAGAATACATGCTTGCCCTTTTCAGAATGTGTAGATAAATTACAAAACAAGCCCAAGCCAACTTGCCCCTAGGTCCATGCCCTGTAGCCATCTCCTTCCCTTTCCCACTTAAATTTCCTGGACAGGGATAACCTAGCTACTGTAGTGCATTCAGTTGTAACTTCCTGATTAGACTACTGTAATGTACTCTATGTGTACCCTTGAAGGCGACTCGGAAGTTGCAGCTAGTGCAAAATGCAACAGCTAGACTGTTGACTGGTGCATCTCACAGATAACATATAAAGGAATTGTACTGGCTGCCTAGATGCTTTGGGGAGGAATTCAAGGTGTTGGTATTATTATTATTATTATTATTATTATTATTATTATTATTATTATTATAATATTTATTTATTTATTTATTTATTTATTACATTTATATATCACCCCATAGCCAAAGCTCTCCCTGGGTGGTTTACAAAGATTAATGATGTTTA
This sequence comes from Elgaria multicarinata webbii, assembly GCF_023053635.1. Classification (NCBI taxonomy): domain Eukaryota; kingdom Metazoa; phylum Chordata; class Lepidosauria; order Squamata; family Anguidae; genus Elgaria; species Elgaria multicarinata. The sequence continues at coordinate 32,061,182 of NC_086174.1, forward strand.
AAGCCCTAAACAGCTTGGGACCCTGATACTTGAGGGAGCACTTCTCCCTATATATGCCTGCCTGAGACCTGTTGGAGGAGACCTCCTCTGCATCCCAACAATGGGAGACATACACTATGGTGGGAAGTGGGAGAGGGCTTTCTCTGCTGTGGCACGCCGGCTGTGGAATGCCCTCCCCTTGGAGGCCTGACTAGCACCGGCACTGGCTTCATTTCAGCGCCAAGTTAAAATATGGCTTTTTAACAAATCCTTTGATGGCTAAATTCATTCAAGCCTGTACATAGTTTTAATTTGTTTTTGTTTATTTACTGTTTTTAAATTCTATACTGGTTTTAGCTTATTAATGGTTTAATTTGTTTTTAGCTGTGTATATTTATTGTTTTATATTGTTTGTAATGATTTTACCTGTATGCCTCCCTGAGAGCCTTGTCATATAGGGCAGGATACAAATGTTTTAATAAACAAACAAACAACCAAGCAAACAAATAAATAAAAATAAATTTACCTGGTGGTGGTCATGATGATCAAATGATGTTTTTGAGGTTTGATTCAAATCAAATCAATTTCTCTTGATTAAATGCTTGAGTGCAGTCTGGGATCCAGGTCTCATTTGCTGCCTGATTTTAATATTGGGAAAACACTTGAGGCCTCCCCACAAGCCTGCTGCAAGCCAACACACGTGGGCAGTATAGTCGACTGGAGATGCAGAAGCAATGCTTCCCAGAGGTTCTGGTACCCACCGTGCTGCTGTTGCTGCCTAATGAAGACTGCAGCAGGAGTCCTTCTTGTCAATACCACCATGAAAGAAAAGTTTCTAGTCTAATTCTGCATTTTCCACATTTCTGAAGTTACACCATGATTTTGCTTCTTGTTTGTTTGTTTAGCATAAGAAAATCTTCATTCTTTGAGATAATTTCAGCCTGATCTGAATTGAACCCAAATTATCTCATTTTAGGCACGACCGCTCCAAAGCGACCCTGTAGAATCTCTAGTTCTTACTGTAATAATTCAGTAATAATTTTCACTGTAATAATATTACAATTATTAATTAGGTGATAACATATTTACTTGGCATTTATTGCACCCGTCTGTCTCCTCCAGATGTTTTAATATAGGAAGCCAACAACTGATACATCCATATTTGCTAGCCAGTAGCCATGTTAACACATAATGGTAAAGCATAATGTAAAGTTATTTGCAGAAATGACTATGCAAAGTGGTGGGCTCATACACTTCCCCCATCCCTCTTTTTTTCTCCTCCCATACAACTGGGAGGAGGAATAAACCAGGGGCAGTGTCCATACTGCCACTGTGCTCCCACTGGTTCCGTTGCACTCATGGAACCCACTGCTTGTGCACCCGGAACTATCGCTTCCACCAATAATCCTGGAAATGAGCAGGAATACTCATTTCCAGATTGGGTCAGGTCAACAGAGCACCTTCTGTAAATTCTGCTGACCTATCCCATTCTGGAAATGAGTGCTCCTGGCTCTGCTAGCTTCCCATTGGGTCCAGCCAGTGTGCAGGCAGTGTTGGATAATTGCCCCAGGTTTCATAGAATCATAGAATCATAGAATAGTAGAGTTGGAAGGGGCCTATAAGGCCATTGAGTCCAGCCCCCTGCTCAATGCAGGAATCCACCCTAAAGCATACCTGACAGATGGTTGTCCAGCTGCCTCTTGAAAGCCTCTAGTGTGGGAAAGCCCAAAACCTCCCTAGGTAACTGGTTCCATTGTCGTACTGCTCTAACAATCAGGAAGTTTTTCCTGATGTCCAGCCGGAATCTGACTTCCTGTAACTTGAGCCCATTATTCCGTGTCCTGCACTCTGGGAGGATCGAGAAGAGATCCTGGCCCACCTCTGTGTGACAACCTTTTAAGTATTTGAAGAGTGCTGTCATGTCTCCCCTCCATCTTCTCTTCTCCAGGCTAAACACACCAGTTTCACTTTAGCAGATTTCTGGTTTGTCATTATGTGCAAACCAGGAATTGGGGTTTAAAATAAACTCTTGTTTGCTAAACAAAGCACAAAATAAATACAGGCTTGAAGGTGGTTTGGGGTACAATCCTATGCATGTTTAGGTAGAAAAAAGTCTTACAAGTCCCAGCGTTCCCCACTAGCCTCAGGCTGGCTGGAGAAAGTTGAGAGTTGTAGGACTTTTTTTCTAACTATACATACATAGGATTGCACCATTAGAGATTATTTTGAAGTGCAATTCCTGGTTCTCAGGTAACAGCAAGCCAAGAATCTGCTAAAGCGAAACTAAATTCTGGTTATTCCTCCTCCTAGCTGCACAGGAGAAGGAGAAGGGACTGGGGGAATGCTCAAATCTGCTTTGCATGGCCACATTCCTGCTACCGCACTTAACCCGAATTGATGGTATACTGTTGAATAATGCTCAAATAATGTACTATAATTCCCACAAAGCAATGCTAATAGATTTGTGCAAAATAAGACTTAGTTTATACTGAATATTGATTTTTTTCAGAAGGCAATGGTTATGGGGTGGTGGTGGATGTGGATATTTTTTTATTTTTAACATTGGTCCATCTTCTTATCATTTTATTTTGACCATAACCCTCAACCCCAACCCCAACAAGAATAGCCAAATGCACCCCACTGCAACCCAAATCCTCGATTTCCATTTCCGAACAGTTTGCAAAAGCCATGTCTCCTCTTTGGCGATGCAGATGGGTGTGTGGCGTGTCACGGAGATACTGACAGACCTTCGCGGCTACGGCACGAACGGCACCAGTAAAATAGCAGTGGAACAGATGCTGCTACCACTGCCCCTGGTGGGGGAAAGTCGAGGAAACAGAAGGGCATTAGAGTTGGTCGATGGCAAATTAATCCTATTGTACTAGCAGCTGCAAACAGCGAGATGTTAGCATTCGTGCTTCGGCTCTTCCAGTGCACCGAGCCCTGGTAGAGATGGTTGGAAGAGAAGAGACAGTGAAAGGTCACCCGTTTCAATGGAATAATAATGACGAGGGAGGGGGGGAAATCCACATTTGTAGACATGTGAATGAGTCCCATTTTTCAATAGATCTATCCAAACCGGGATTCTTAATGTAGGCATAGGGCTCTCAGGAATATGCAGTTGCCTTGTTAATATGAAAAAAAATGAGGCTCCTGATTTCTTCTTTCTCTTTTTCCTTCTTTATTTTAAAAGTTCTGGCAACCTGGCGTCTGAATCCAGCCCATGTGTAGTGAAAACTCTGCTCCAATTGGCAAGGAAAAACAGTGTCCTTGTTCATTTGGGGGGTTAAATAAGGAGGCCGTTTGAATGTTTTCCCAAGAATATGGTGATTTTCAGCAATGCATCAGCAAAACAGATAACTTATGTTTTGATGCTCAAGCACGGTGCATCTTATTGCAGATGAAGACTGCATGAACGATATCGGTCAAGGTTTTCCGTGCTTCGTTCATACCTGCTGTTTTGTGAGGCTACGTGAGAACTTGTCGAAGAGAGATGTGCAAACAATGGCTCGTACATGCCAAAGTTGGCATCGAATGTGTCTTAATGTCTGAATAAGTACCTCCCCCCCCCGCCCTCTGCCACCGCCTTTCTTCAACAGGAGATGCTGCCAAGAAAAGGAATAGCTGCTTTGAGCATTTACAAACGGAATGCGCCAACAGCTGGTCTCAGTCCAACACAGCTATTGTAGGGATATTTAAAAAGGCAGGGCAGAGTTTGAAATCTGCTCCCAAACTCCTGTGCAGAGTTGGGGGAGAGGGAGAAAGTTGGTTGTCTGCTTCTTCCTCTCAACGATACCCAGTGCAAGTCTCCTGTGGAGTCCCAGCCTTGCCTGACATACTAGACAGATAGAGACACGTTGCTTGATTTCGTGCTTTGCTGATATCATTCCCTCTAAGGGAACTTGGGTGCTGAGTGCTGACAGAAAAGTACCCAACACAGAGCCATCGAGAAACTAGAAGGAGGAATCAGCAGGCTTGGAGGAACCCCATAGAATACAGGATTTGTTTTTGTTTTTGTTTTAAGAATCTACTCCTCCAAAACCCTAAGGGGAAAACTATTCCATCACCAAAAACAGCCCAATGAGTTCAGCATTCTCAATAGCTACAGAGTGCTGAGTGTCAGTTGGGACTGAAAAATTGAATACTTGGTTTGGGTGGTAATGTGGGGGCTGGGAGAAGGGTGGAATGGCCTGGAAGACAAAATATACTGTCAATTGTTTTGCATCTCCCATTTGTTAAATACATGGCTGGTTGCAATGCTGAATGGGAGCACTCCTATCAAGTAGAGAGAATATACTGTAACATTTTGTTGCAGCTCCCATTTGTAAAATACATAATTTTTAAGAGCATGGCTGATTGATGGCTTTTATTATTCTACATTTAATTTTTCTAGTGCTTTTTACAGACGATGGTACAACTGCCCACTAATTAATAGCAATATTAACAGATCAACGAAGTAACTGATTAAAATAGCAACAGCAATATTAACAAATGGATCAACTGATTAACCAATGAAAATAAAAATTAATACGCCCCAGTGCAGGTGAAATTTTAGGGATACCTTTCATGAAAATAACGTTTTCTTTTTTCTAAATGTTACAGAGATTTTCCCCCTCCCACTGTTTGGAGAAATGCTGGTTTAAATGTATTATCTGAGTAGATAGAGGACTAGAAGCTCTTGACAAGAATATTGTCTTCAATGAAAAAATTCTCCTGGGTAGCATCTCTAACCAAATTTTGATCAAATGAAAAATATATATCCACATTTTAAATTCTCCTTTAAAATATAATGTATTGCTTAATTAAAATATATGTAATTCTTTTTAGGGCATGTGTTCCTGGTTGCCTTACTTCTATGAATTTTTGAAGGCCAATTAGGCTCAAATCCAAGTACACCTATACCTCTAGTTGTTCAGAAATATTGTAAAGTTTGAGAGTAACCATTAAAAAAATATTTTAACCCCCCCCCACCAGTTAATAAATCTTCTAATCTTGTTATGCAATGAATCTTCCCCCAACTGGAATTCTTTCCTACTTCCCCTGATGGTTCTCATCTCCAATACCTAGAAAATCCAAAATCTTATTGTAGGTGTGTAAATCTCTCCTATCACTCACTTTATCTAGGCCTACCCAGATCACTGTAAAATCAAGAATTTTTAAGTTGTGTTTATTCTTGTACTAATGTTGTTCCCCGCCTCAATCCAAAGGGAGATACGAGTAAGAAATAAATAATTTATTTATTTATTTACAATTTGCAAACCCTTAAAGAACAAAATAAACTTCATAGATGGTACATGTGGCTGTGAAACATAATTATAAAAAAGCCTAGCAGCCTCATCCATACTTAAATAACTGAACATAGGATTTCAGCTTAAATCTTCTCCCTGATTCATTAAAATTAAAATGCCTTATTTATTTATTACATTTATATACCGCCCCACAGCCGAAGCTCTCTGGGCAGTTTATAACATTATTGTATAATGTTTATTGAGGGCAATAATGCTGCTTAACCATAGAACTTCCCGCCCATCTCAATATTAAGGATTTTCTTTCTTTGTTTATTTTACTATCTTTACCTGCATGGAAGATTTTTAGAATTAAGGATGCAATCCTATGAATTTTTAGACAGAAAGAAGTCATATTTTTTTCTGTGTAAACTTGCATAGGACTGCTCTGAAGTCTGTTTTCCTTCATAAACAGGAATTCACAACAGTTAAAACCTCACAGTTATTCATAAGAGTTAAAACCTCAGTCAGACTGATCTAATTAATAATTTCAGCTTGTTTTATATTGATCTAAATGTTACACTTTATTTCCATAGCTGCATTTATCTACACACTTGTTGGACTTTTAACTAAAGAAGAAGGTAGCCCACCCACCCCCAGATGACATTGTGAGGCCACTACTATCCATCTTCCACAACCAAGACTAGTACAATGTGCCACAAGAGCAAAACAAAAACTACAAATATGCACAGAGCCAATAACTCAAGCATATGATTTCATCCACCGACTATGTCAAGTTCACAAAACACACAACATGCAAATATGGAGCATATTATTATGGAGTTTGCAAAACGGGCTAGGAAGTACACCCGTTTTACAGATGGAGTATGGTGGTGAAATTAAATTTTGCAAACATTTCTGTTGTGTTCTGTTAATCTAACACAAGTAAAGGGTTAAATACTAAGCCTCCCACATGATACCCAAGATGATAATAACTAGATAAGCTGGGCCTACTCTTTTTTAAAAAATAGCTATGCTGCCCCTCCTCAAATTATATCCCAGTCTGCCACGCCACATCGTAATATGTCCTACTGGAATCACAGAGATTTACTCCTGAGGGCAATGTGGTATGAAAAATTATGAATTATCTATGAGCAATTTATTATGTGCAAGTTCCATGATAATAAATGGAACTTTTGCATGGAAACCCTTCATTTGAACACTGCTTGCAAAGAAAGACATTCCAGGAAATTCTTTTGTTTCTGGTTCTTTGAACCCAGAGGAATCTAAGATGTGTATCAATGTATCATTAAAAAAAATGATTTAGCTTTTTGGAACAGGTTTTGGAATGATTCCCATGGGTGTAAACTATCTGTGAAAATATTCCAGTGAAAGAGATAATTCAATCAATTTACTCCAAAATGATCCCATAATCTGGATTTATCCAGAATTCCTATCCTTTGATAGGTTTGGAACAGATTGCATGAGGTATGTGTTAAGACAGAACACTTTCACTTGTACTGGTGGGAACAATTCCCAGTGCCATCTTGTAGAATTATTAAAAATGCTTGAAATCTTAAACACATTAAGTGTGCAATTCTAGACTTACTTACTTTGGAGTAAGTCCCTTTGAACATAAAGGCACCTCTGTCCAGGTGTCCTTACTGGTTGATGGAGTCACCTGCCTGGGATGTTTTTCTCCCTTACTTTCAACAGTCCAGCTGGTTTAAGATACACTCAAGGCCTAGAAGAGGTAGAATCAGTTGTTTAGGAAAATGTAGAAATAATTATTGAAAATAATGAATAACTAAAAATCATAGAATAGTGGAGTTGGAAGGGGCCTATAAAGCCATCAAGTCCAACCCCCTGCTCAATGCAGGAATCCACCTTAAGGCATCCCTGACAGATGATTGTCCAGCTGCCTCTTGAAGGTCTCTAGTGCGGGAGAGCCCACGACCTCCCTAGGCTATTGGTTCTATTGTCGTACTGCTCTAACAGTCAGGAAGTTTTTTTCCCTGAAGTCTAGCCAGAATCTGTCTTCCTGTAATTTGAGCCCATTAGTCTGTAGAAGAAGAGCCATGCTGGATCAGACCAAAGCCCTATCTAGTCCAGCATTTTGTTCACATTAGCCACTCAGCCTGCTTGCGTGAAATCCATAAGTAAGACATGAGTGCAATCCCACTCCCTTGCTCCTGTTACCCAGAAACTGGTGTACAAAGGCATACTGCCTCAGATATTGGAGGTATCTTATAGCCATCAGGACTAGTAGCCCTGATACCCTTCTCTTCCAGGAATTCCTCTAACCCCCCCCCCCCCTTTACAGTTATCCAAACTGGTGGCCATCACTATGCCTTGTAGTAGCAAATTCCATAGTTTAATGATTCACTGTGTGAAGAAGCCTTCCTTTTACCTGTCTGGAATCTCCCCCCCCCCCCGATCAGCATTATCGGATGACCCTATTACGAGAAAGGGAGAAAAATGTCCTTCTATCCATATTCTCCACACCATGCATAATCTTGGACACTACTATCATGTCTCCCCTCACTTGCCTTTTCTCTAAGCTAAATACTCCCAGATGTCGTACCCTTTCCATACAGAGGAGTTGTTCTAGCCCTTTTTAATTGCCCAACTCTATAATGTTAATCCCAATCAGCTCAACAGTTTTTTGTTTTTGTATATCTATCTATCTATCTATCTATCTATCTATCTATCTATCTATCTATCTATCTATCTATCTATCTATATCTACTCTCACCCTCAACTGTCTTGGAACTGTCTCTCTTTCCCCACCAACTCTCTCAAATCTTCACCTCTTCCCTTGGGAAGGCCGGATCCAGTCCAGATCCAGTCAGAAAAACTTCCTGACTGTTAGAGTAGTACGACAATGAAACCAGTTACCTAGGGAGGTTGTGGGCTTTCCCACACTAGAGGCATTCAAGAGGCAGCTGGACAACCATCTGTCAGGTATGCTTTAGGGTGGATTCCTGCATTGAGCAGGGGGTTGGACTCGATGGCCTTGTAGACCCCTTCCAACTCTGCTATTCTATGATTCTGTGATTCATTGGGTTACAGGGAGGCTCATCACATATATGAGTTTCATTTCACTATATCAAAGTTAGGGTTATCACCTGATTAAAGAAATCTTGGCCCATTAAGCCTATGCATTTAGCTGCTTGCTTGCTTAAGTGTGCAAAACTAATGTTCCTGAGACAAGAGGCATCCTTTCTGAGGGGTCTTTAAAATGAGGCACATGTGTCACAGTAGCCCTCATCTTGGAAAGTGATGTCCCTCCACTGTATGCAAGAAAGGAGAATGCCTATTTTGAGAAAGTGCTCGGATTCTGCCATTTTTTATATCAGTTTTAAAAATAAAATATTTGTTCTTTTGAAAAAAGAATGTTGTTGGAGGCATCTTTTAAAACTGTTGTAATCAATTAATCTGATTAACAGTACAACCCCGTACATGTCTACTCAGAGGTAAGCCTGTCTTAGTTCAAGTGGACCTACTCCTAGGTAAGTTTGCATAGGATTGCAGCCTAATTAAAAGATCCAGGCTTAATTAAAATATGAATAGTTCAATTAACTGACTCAGAAGAGGTCTATAGAAGGGTCTGCATTCTTCTTCTTCTTCTTCTTCTTCTTCTTCTTCTTCTTCTTCTTCTTCTTCTTCTTCTTCTTCTTCTTCTTCTTCTTCTTCTTCTTCTTCGTTCAAGAGAAGATAATTTCCTCTGCATCAAGGACCATTTCTGAATAGATTGCTGCTCTCTCTTCTCTTTCCCCCCCCCTGCAAAAAATGAAGCACTCAAGTTCTCTCTTGCTCTCCAGCTTATGTTGCATTATCCATATTCTTTTGCTGCGTCTAAATCTCCAGGAAATTGTGAAGCTCAAAGAATGTTTCTTTTTTTTATAGCTAAATGTAATTACTGATGAATTCTGTTTGTGGCCAGTGTACTATAGAGTGAAACAGGAATTACTCCGAAGGCCTTAGTTATTAGCATTGCAGCTTATATACATGCTTCCCCCATCCCCCCTGAACAGAAACTAAGCATTTGGGCTCCCCCCACCTTTCCCAGCCACGAAGATAAATGATCATATTTATTGATACATTTTATTTCAACTTGACATTTATGTCAAACTTTTTAAAAGGCACATTCATTATTTAAAAAGATGAGCAGAGTTGGGGAAATGAAAAAAACGAAGAAAATTAGCCCAGCAAAACAACGATCTGTACATTCCCTTTTATCCTTCCACCCCGCCCCCCCCCCCCCCAGTTCCTGCCCTGGTAAGATATTTGTATTTACAAGATGTTCACAAATAGTGGCACATTGCCTGCTGGCTTGGAGTTCTCTCTCTCTCACTCTCTCCCTCCCTCCCCACCCCACTTCTTTAACAATCATATGGCTTGATTCTGTTTTCCAGATCTTTTCTGAGAGCTGCTATTTGAAATAAAAATGTTTGTATCCATTTCCCTATTAATGGCCTCATTGTAATACAACCTGCTGCAGTTAAAATGGCAAAACAGATGCAACAATGAAAATTCAAAGTGATGGACACTCTGCTTTGCCTGCAAAAGCTGCTAACAATTTAGAGCCGTGGAGTGGCTTTTGGAGCGCCAAATAGGGGAGCTGAAAAGCGCCAATGAAAAGCAAAAGAAAGGCGGCTGTTTGTGAACTGGAGAACTGTGCTAGGAATGCTACCCAGGCCCAGATGATTTTCCATCTTTTAGGTTAGGCTTCTTCTATTGACGAACATCAAGTGCGGAATCGTTTTCAATAGAAACAGAGCCAACGGCTTTTCTTTTTGGGTTTGTGCCCTTCCTGGTGCTTCATGTTGAATTTTAAAATGGGTGTGCCTGCCTCACAGAGGTTGGTACGATTTGTCCTACTCTCTAAAGAAAGAGAGGGTCCATTTATTTTTTTAAAAAAATTATTAGGACAATAAAAAGCCACACCTGATCTTCGGCTTCCATCTCTTTTACTTTCAAAGAAGCACCACCACATTTCTGCAATCGTCTCTATCAAGCTTCTTTCCATTCTCTAGAAAAGCAAATATTCCAACTGGAAGATCAGGAAATTCAGGTTTGCTTTGCAAAATTTGTAATAGAAAATTTGGAATAGAAGAGTAACATGGGACTCTTTTATGGGTTCAAAGTTATGTCAGTATTTGCTCTCTCTCTAACGGGTAGTGACTGAGGAAAGTAACGAAGTCCAAACAGGGCCACTGAGAAATAAGAGCGAAGTATCATCACGCTTGGGAAAACCCCAAAGCTTTGAAATAAAATAAAAAATAATAAAAAAAATAACCCCAAAACTTTAAAAAAAACCTGTTCTGACAAAGAGGATGTAGCTACATCTTTTTGTGAACCACCTAGAGAGCTTAGGCTATTGGGCAGTATAGAACTGCAATAAATAAATAATAAATAAATGTGCAAACGTGTGTATTAAAGGGGTTTATCAGACGAGCGTTTTATCGCACGTGCGCTACTGCCCGCTCACAGTTTTTTGCACATCCTTTAGCCGCCGCCGTCCGCCTCCCATGCACCTTCCACTCCTTCTTGCCTTTTTTCCGACTTTTTTTTAACGAAACAGAATGTGCCGCCATTTCCTGCTGCATGCAGGAAAAGTAGTGCAATATAAAGGGCCCCTCAATGGACCACATGGTCTTTGTTTACATCCTCTTTCTTCCCGATAAAGAATTGTGGGACAGGAGCGGGGGTGGAGAAGTGATGGTAGGGAACCACGATTTCCTCCCCATCTGATGACAGAAAAAGTCCCAGACTTTTTTTTTTTTTAAAGGCAAACATCACTGAGACTGGTGAAGTAGTGGTGAAGGAAGGGCGGCTCATAAGTTTTTCTGTGACGGCTGTTTCCTCACTTTAAATTGCCCTCCCCCTAATGTGCTTTTGACCTCATGGGGATCCTGCTGTGTGTTTGTCCTTGCAAATATGAATCTGGAATCCAATTTCGGTGGGCGAGGTGGGGTGTCTGTGAGAGAGATCCCTCCGTTGTTTAGAACTGTATGCTCTCAAATTAGGGTGGCCACATATCCTACTTTACAATCCTCTATTTGAAGAGTAGTCAGAGGACAGTCCTCTGTTTGCAGACATCCTATATTTGAAAGGCTGTTGGTTCAGGTTCAATTTAAATTTGAATTTGCCCAGCAAGACAGCAGACTGAGGAGGCACACAGGTCTTCCTCACTATGGTGAGATGTATTGCATTTCCATTTAAATTACAGTCATTATTTCTATATGTGCATCTACACATATGAATAAACATATGCAAATTGTATGTAAATCTTTGACCCCAAAAAGGAGAGAAAAGTTCCAGGATGCAAAGATTTTATTTGTGAAAAGCCCAATGCATTTCAGCCTTTTTTATTTTTATTTTAAGGCCTTGTTCAGGAGGCTATACAGAAAGAAATATTTTGAATTACAGCAGGAGATATTTTGTTGTAACAATTTTGGCAGACATTTTTATAACCCCCTGAAGAAGGCCTTGAAATAAAAAAGAGGCTGACATGCGTTGGGCTTTCTACAGATAAAATCTTTGCATCCTGAGATGTTTCTGACTATTTTGGGTCTACTTTATTTTTTTTATTTTATTTATTTGCAATATTTATATACCGCTTCCTATTCAAAATTTCAGAGCAGTGTACTTTGGATGCTTACCTTCTTTTACACCCCTATGCAAATCTTTGCCCATTTTGGATGATGCATTTTCTCTTTCTTGGGTGTGTGTGTGCGCAATATGTCAGGGGACACAGTATCCCAAATCTATTTTTTTTCTTTTTTGGTGGTGGTGGGGAATGCCAGGGGGCTTCTTTGTGTTTGCTATATATATATATATATATATATATATATATATATATAGTGTCCCCTCAGACTTGGCTGAGCTTTGGATCACCTTGGGAAAATATCTGTAATCTCTGGGATCTCTCCTAGGCCAGATTTACCCCAAGCAGGATAGGACACTTTGAAAATGTGTTGAAAACTGTATGTGGAGTGTGTCCTGTGTCCCAACAGCAGTCACTACTGTTATAAACCATTTTAAAGCAGTAGTATAGATCCTGCCCAAGTCTCTATTAAGGCCCTGCTTGAGATTCCTTGTTGCCTGTTACCTGCGTCTTAAACTTTGATGGTTTCCAGCTTATGGAAGCCAGTTAAGAGTTCTACCCTCATAGGGTAGCCATGTGTCCTCTTTTACAGAGGACAGCTCTCTATTTGAAGGGCTGTGTTTAGTCCAAATTAGGTTTAAAGATAAAGACCCGGAGATGTCAGGTTGCCACCTAGTTCGCCAGCTCTTAAGATGGCTCTTTTCCAACAGGTCTTTATTTTAGTTGCTACATGGCTAGACCAGGCCTACCGTATTTCTTCGATTCTAAGACACACTTTTTTCCCTAAATAAACGTCTCTAAAAATGGGGTGCGCCTTAGAATCGATGGCGTCTTAGAATCGAAGAAATACGGTATATCCCGGGATTGTCCTGGGATCATCCCTGTGCAACCAAATGACACACAGGGGATCCCGGAAGCAGGCAGGAACGACCCCTCTATTTGCCTGGGATAATCCTTAGGTCTAACTAAGGCCATAGATACTTCATTTTGGTTCTCTCCTAAGTTTGCAGTTCTTTGCTTGAATTGCTGCTGCTGCAATCCATTGGAAGATATTTGTGGGGTGTGTGAGGTAGCTGCAGGAGGGAGGGGAATTTTTTTTAAAGTTGATCAATATATAAAATTGATACTATCTTGGAGGCAGTGGGATGGGGAGGTAGGTTGTGGAATGGGTTATAAGTTTCTGTATACATGAATAAAGTTTATAAATATGGGCTCTTTGTCCCTGTGGATACCTTGCAGCAACTAGGGTGGGAAATAGATGTTCTTAAGCAAAAGTAATTCAGTAGAGGCTGGTGGCTTCAGTATCAGTGGGGTGGTGAATCCACTCCAGGTGTTGGTCAGAACCTGTCAGAACTCTAAAGACCTGTTCAGACGACACTTTGGGTTCCATGGTTAGTGAAACTGTGGTTCTCTGGGGTTAGCACTAACCATAAACCATGCTGTATTACACAAGACTTTAAGCCGTGGCTAGAGCCACTGACACTGCTGCAGATGGTCCGACTGTGGTTAGTGAGTGAGCAGAGTTTAGCAAAACGCATTGCACAAGACACCTTAAACCTGGCTGCTTAACCAAGAGCCTTAACCAGCAGGGTTTAAGGTGCCTTCTGAACAGGCCTCATTAGAGTTATCCAAGGTGCTTCTTGGATAGCTCCTACGTCCTCACCCCACCCCCTCCAAGATGGAGGCACCCAACAGGGCTTAACATTAAAAAAAGCGCCAATGAACTAGTATCAATTTTAAAAACAATGCACACATACAACAAAATACAAGGGCTGTATCCACTGGTGTCCATCCACCAGCAGAATGGGCACCATTGGTGAACAGGTTTCCCCTCCTGCTTGCAGCTCCCCCTACTGGTTCTAACTGACAGCCAGAGCAGATTCACTGCCCCACTGACATTGGAACCACCGGACTCCATTAATGCAATTGATTAGAAAAGATGAACCCAAGGAAACAATTTCTGCATGGTTCAGAGAATCTGCAAGTGTCAAAGGTGATGATCTCGTAGACATTGTGAACACCCTACTGAAAGTAACCCTTCAATTTCTTAAGTACGATGATCGTTCTGTGGGCACACAAACCTATTATTATTATTATTATTATTATTATTATTATTATTATTGCACCATCAATGCACATGGTGTTGTACATAGTAAAACAATAAAACAGCAACTCCCTGTTATAGGCTTACATTCTGATAAAATCACAATAAAACAACAAGAAAGGGAAGGGAATGCACCAAATAGGCACAGGAGACCACAAAACTAGCAACAAAGTTCTAAACGCTTTCATGGGGGGTGGGGGAAACCTGCAAGCACAATCCAGCACAATAATGGTATAATGTCTTTAGTTTTTGAGCTATAGAATTTGGCATAATGGACCACTGTCCAATGAAATGGAGTTTTAGAATCCAATGTTTTCAGTACATAAATCTTGACCTCAGTTTCTTTTTAGGTAAGAAGTCTTCTTATATGACTGGCCTCATATGATGAAGAATGAACTTTTATTCATTGAATTTGTATCCTGCTTTGGCTTCCTAGTAAGGGATCCCAAATCAAATACATGTGAAATATGGACCCAGTTCACAGCAATAACAGAAAAAGTCCTCAGTGACACTGTAACTCTTGGAAGAGCAATTCAGTAAGCTTGGAAAAATGCAGTGATCTGAGTTCCCAACAACTCATAAGAACACATCTGTATCTGATAATAAGGAAGACCTATTTCTGGATTGCTTCTGGATTCTGGCTACTTCTGGATTGTGGTCAGGACACTAAAAAAAGTGACAGGACAAAAATTGCTTATTTGTTACTGAAAGAATGTGAAAGAGCTTTAGGGAAAACATTACAGTCCTAATGCAACAAATAAATAACTATACCAAAGGCCCAAAAGAGGATGTTAGCAGGAAAGACCACAACCAAAACATTAGGTAACATTAGGTGTGTCATCTTAAATGTAAAAAATCTCAGCAGCAGGACATAAGAACATAAGAAGAGCCATGCTGGATCAGACCAAGGGTCCAAACTAGTCCATCATTCTGCTCACATCAGCTGTCGACTAGGGACTCACAAGCAGGACCCAGTGTAATAGCATCCTCCCACCCATGTTATCCAGCAACTGCTGTCTATAGGCTTACTGCCTCTGATACTGGAGGTAGCACATAGCCATCAGGACTAGTTGCCATCGATAGCCTTCTCCTCCAGGAATTTATCCAACCCCCCTTTAAAGCCATTCAAACTGGTGGCCATCACCACATCTTGTGATAGCAAACTCCATCGTTTAACTATGCACTGTGTGGAAAAGTACTTCTGTCCTGAATCTCCCACCAATCAGCTTCATGGGATGACCCCATGTTCTAGTATTAAGGAAGAGGGAGAGCAATGTCTTCCTATCCACATTCTTCACTCCATGCATCATTTTGTACACCTCTATCCTGTCTCCCCTTAGCCTCCTTTTCACCAAGCTAAAATGCAGAATGCCTTCTGCTTAACCCTCAGAAAAGCTTTTACTAGTTAAGAGTGTACAGCATTGGCCTAGTTGTCATAAATATCTGATCTAATACACAGTAGTTTCCACAATGTACATTTGGCCCACCTCCAGAGTGACTTCTGCTTTTATAAACATTATAGTTCCTAACATAATATGTTTTATCTCCTATAGGCAGGAGTTCCCAAATCAGACCCAGAATTATTTGCCCAAACCATTGGCAGCTCCTGGTGTGACGACCTCCCCACTCTCCAAAAGAAAAGTACTGTCTGGTGGCACCCTAACAAAATGGGGCCTTTTGCTTCATTGAATGCTTCAATATTAGTGGGCCTTATGGGAGGTTGTGGTCAACCACCATTTTATTTCCGACCATGCCGCAAGACAGTGTTGCTCCAGGGCAACTGTAGGAAATTTAAAATGGTGGGCAGTTTTCCACACCCAGCCACTGCCACCATAAGCTCATGGCTGGGAGGACTGGATGGGCAGGAGTGGCCATTATTGGCTGCCTGGGGGTGTTGTGTATCAGGGCTGGCCCAATATATTCTGCAGGCTAGGCAAAGAACAAGATGGGACTCCTTCTGCTTCTGTGCACAAAAGCCAACTAGACTGGTTGATATATCTGTCCAATGCTGATGATGGGACAACATCCTCCACTGCACCTGAAGGCAGCAGGCTAACTTAGGAGGTGCAGCGCATCTGCACAGCACACAGGCCTCGCTTCTCAATGCTTCGCTGCTGTATCCCGGCATCAGCCACCCGAGGTGACTGCTTGACTCTACCTAATGGTAGGGCCAGCCCTGCTTGGTATCGCCACCAGAGCAATCACCAGAGGAAGCAGTACTGCTCTGAGGACTGGGCAAGGACAGAAAACCAGCCATTTGGTACTTATGCCCAGCTTGGCAAATCCAGAGGCTTCACTTGGCTTGTTACAAGGGGCCAGCGTTAACTCTCCTCCATGCCCTCCTGTACCCAAAGAGGATTCTTGGGGTTGAGAACATAACCCAGGGAAATATTCACTGAGGCTTTCGATTTTTTAAACAGCATCAGCAGCAACAACCACCTCCTCTGATTTGGACGGTGAGTTTAGAATGGTGTGTAAAGTCTGTCTGTCTGTCTGTCTGATGCCATATGTATATCCACATGTAACATTTAAAATATTTCTCATCCTCTCTTAAGAGCCTCCTCACTTTCATCTAAGCTGTTCCAAGATCTGCTGTGCAGAGATCTTACCTATCCCTAAGATCTCATCAGATAACCATAGCCATATATAATTGTTTGTAGTGTGAAAGCGCCATCGACAACTCTGTGCCTGTCGTAGCTCAGGTCAGTTTGGCGTAACATCTCAATGGTGATGAAGAACTGAGGGACAGACAAGTGGATAATGCATAGCATGAATAGGAAGGCAACCCCTATTGTCTTCCTGCAGTCGGGGAGCGCCGGCCGTCCTCGCGTTGGAAGAAGCAACTCCGTTTCCTGCTTGCTCAAAGGAGCAGAGCCTCTGTTGTACACAATACAGAGACATCATTACTAATATAAAACACTGCTGGGGAGAAGGGATGCATGGGCGGGCCAAGATGGCAGATGGCTTTTAGTGGCCTGCTGCTTTCCGTTCTTCTACCTTTTAGCATGTGTGCAATTTAAAGCTCTTGGTTACTGGGGTGGGTTTTTTTTTTTGTACCTTTGCTGTCCATTGGCCCTAGTGGGAGCTTTTGTTGTCATGAACAAATGCAGAGAATTGTTAGTAAGAGGCCATGGCCAGCTGCATGGAACTGTGCCTTCCTGATAGCAGCAGTACAAAGAAGGGCTTATCAAGCAAGGATCAGATGATTTAAGAGGAATGCATGGATCATCTCCATCTCCCTCAAGTATTTTAACAAAATGTAATACAAGGGAGGTTCAGATGCTACATAGGGGCACAGGGGGGAATTGAGATTGCATCGCCATGTCTTGCTCCCAATGCACATTGAGCATAATTTAGGGGAAGGATTGCAGAAGGTTCCAGCCTTAGTCCCTGGCATCTCCAGGAAGTGGGAAAGACCCTCTAGGTCAGGGAAAGGACTGGGGAAGACTGGGGAAGTGTGCAACCCTGGAGAGCTGCTGCCAGTCAGTGAAGGCAATACACAGCTAGATGGATCAATGGTCATTATTATTATTATTATTATTATTATTATTATTATTATTATTTTATTTATTTATATAGCACCATCAATGTACATGGTGCTGTACAGAGTGGCATCTTAACTTTTGAAAGATGCTCAGGGCCAGCCGTACCATGAGGCAGAGTGAGGCAGTTGCCTCAAGTAGCATATGCTAGGTGGTGGCAGCAGGGTTATGGAGGAAGAAGCCATAGGCCAAGTAGCCTGCCCTGTGCCCCTAAGCTTAGCTGTTGCTGTCAGGTGTGGTGAATGATGCTGTCCTGTCACCAGTGCTGAAGAAGGATTCAACAATCAGCTCAGTCACGCTTTAAACATGAAATGGGAGAGGGCACCAACTTGTTCATCATTTCAGGTAGCCAAATGTCTTGGGCCGGCCATGAAAATGCCATGGTTCATGCATTCATAGTGAGCATGCATTTAGGCTCATTGTGGGTTGTTGGGATTCTACTATTGCCCATTCGGTCTATCCCAAATGCCTTTATGTAATGTTCACTGCACAGTAATGAAGTATTGAACCTCCACTGCACTCTGGGAGAGGCCAGTCGCTTGGAAGAATGGCAGCTGCACTATTGGGAAGAAAGAAATCCAGAAAGTTCTTTGCTTATTTAGAAAGGGAAGATGCAAAGAAATGTGCAAATATCTCATGCAGACTTGCATAAGAAGAATATTGCAGATGATATGGAATATTGATTCTGTTACTGACTCTGGCACCGAGCTCTTGTATGACATCAGTGGCCAATTCTTTTCCATCTGTGAAATGGTGATAAAGCAAAGCAGTGTAAGAGACACGCCGGCAATAGTGGTTTCAGCCAAAATTGCTCTACAGCATCACCAATCAAAGCTCCTACCAAGGAGATTCTGGTTACTTCTTTATTCGGGAACCCAATACATACCTGTAATCAGATAAGGGACAAATCTCATTCAGTAAATCCAAGGCTATAGGAGTTTCTTCTTCTGCTGACTATGTTGACTAACAGTCATAATATTGGGTCTGCGGACCCCTGTGAGTTGGTCCTCTTGGAGCTATGGTGAGGAGGCCCATGTCTCACAATGGGGCAAATTGCAGGACTGTTACGAGTTGTGAACTTTAAGCCCAGTGGTCTACCTCTCCTGTGGCAAAGCTAAGAACCAAGGTTATTTTGCACTTGGTGAAGGCGTGGCTGGGCCCTAAGCAGGCTTACCACTGCCACCCCACCGCTTCCAGCAAGAAACATTGGAGATTTGAGACATAGACCCATGTCAGACTTGGCAAAACACTATAAATTCAGATCCACACTCTACATGCTGCATGTAGTTAAAAATCAACCCTCCTTTGTTTCACAGATCTGAGGGTGAGCTCTGGGGGAAAATCCTTGGGGGGTAGCTCTGATGGGGTCAGAATTTCCTGTTTCTCCCTCTGTGACACCTGACCTGTTAAATCTGGGGTAGAGAAGACCCTCCTCAGACTATTGTTGCTCAAGAGTCTTGATCGGGGCAATTTGAAACCGACACTGACTGGCTGTTGCTTGCAAATCTGCTGTGGTTGGCTTGGTTTTAATTGTGAGTTTCTAATGTGATAATACTTTTAACCAAGGAAATGCCCATAGCTCAGCAGAAGACAGCACATGCTCTGCAGGCAGAAGTTCCCAGGTTCAACCTGTGGTGTCTCCAGTTAAAAGGATCAAACAGCAGGTGATGGGAAAGACTTTTGTCTGAGACTCTAGATGATCGACTGCCATTTGAAGTAGACGATATTGGATTAGATGGATACATAGTCTGACTTAGTATAAAATGACTGAATGTTCCTATAGATCAAGGGTGAGGACCCTGTGGCCACCAGGTGTTGTTGGACTGCAACTCCCATCATCCCTGATTATAAGCCATGCTGGCTGGGACTGTTGGAAGTTGGAGTCCAACAACTACCGAGAAGTCTACAGGCTGCCCATTCGTGCTTGAGCTAATTCTTAAGGGCTCTGCACACCAGTTATATTGGTTCAGTAATTTTCCCTCCATAGAGAACTCTGAGAAAAATGGGCAGTATTCAACTGTTTCATCTGTTAGTGCAAATGACACTATGCCAGTGGACGCAAGGTTCTGAACTATGTGCAAGTAGAGAATCCAAGTAAAGTTATGTTTTGAACAACTGGTTGAGCATAACTCTTGTGCGACTTGCTGCACAACCAGTTGCGCATAACTTTTATGCAACGCTTGGCCAACCAGTTGTGCATAACTCTTGGGCAACTGGTTGCACAATGGAAAGATTAGGCGAAGCTTCACTAGCGCTATTTGAGATTGTGGAATGACACTGTCGGATATTGCCCAGTAGTTCTGTCAGGAAGAGTGCAGCTCCCTAACAGAGAATTCTCAGTACCTTTACCAAACTAGAAGCCCCAGCATTCGTGTGTGTGTGTGTGTGTGTGTGTGTGTGTGTGTGTGTGTGTGTGTGTGTGTGTGTGTATGGGAAAACCCAAAGTTAAACCAGGTCAAACCATATAGCTTTGGAGCGTAGATGTGCTCTTAGTGCTATTGCAACCACATGATGGAAGATGCTGGCTCCACATTTAACGTTTTCCTCCTCTATACAATTATACAGAAGCTTAGTGTCAGTCTGGCAATGATAGCTGAAGCCAAGCCCAACAAAACGTACCATTGATTATACGATCCATGCTTTTTCAGTATAGCTACTTACATAGGATGTGTATTTAGCATCACTTCTAATATCATTGTCACCTTTCGTGTGGAATCCACATATATTTACATTTGCATGCTTCCATCGCCAAGCCTGGCCCTCTTTGTAATGAAAATCTATGCAGCGTTTGCACAAGCATAGAAGCTTGCCATCTGATTTCCATTGTGTTTTGGCGCAAACTTTGATCTTCCGACTCACAGATGCGAGAGTATGTTGATATTCTTTGGCTCATTTGATCTCATCCATGCATCTGGAATGAAGTTGAGGTCTCATATACATTCTTGAGACCAGGTTAGGCATTTATAAAATACAGTTTGGGATTGTTAAGCCTCTTACAATTTTTTTTTTATCAGATTCCATGGACCCAGGACACAAATTTATAGCGAGGGTTGCTATTATTATTAATTTCCCCCCTCCTAGTAGGGATTATAGCTGAGCAAGAAGCATGAATTTGATAATGGATTTTCAGCTCTATTTTTCTGAGGTTGTTTTTATTTGAGTTTATGGATCACACAGTGGCTATAAAAAGTCATATTATATTTTCAAGGTCTGTTTCATTATTTATGATGTGCGTGTGTGGAGGTACCTTGCTAGCTGTTGGTGGATTGAACAGAACTGTAAGATACCTGGGTCAGAGCATTTTGGGAAACTATAATCAGTATCGCAAACACAAAGATGTGGATCTCCAAAAGGTTGGGTATGAGCGGGTTTAGTTTTGAACCCATGGAGAAAGGTTACAGTCGGAATATTTTATGCGTTCCACATTATTTATAGATGTTGCATATGTGCTTTCAAAGCAAGCAAAACAACATTAGACAAATCAATAAACGAACACTGCAAGGTATGGGCCTGGCGTCAGCATTCAGCATGCTTGGACATGAATTCCTTTCTCTCCTCCCCCCCCACTCCATGATTTAACATTTTTACTATGATGGTGGGTGTGCTGCAAAGTGAAGTGCAAGCCTAGAGTCATTTTCCCAGAATGCGTCTAGGTACCACTACCCAGAATGCTTCTGGGTACACCACAGAATACCTCTGAGTCCCACTACTTCATTTCCCCAGAATGCCTCTGGGTCCCTCTACCCATAATACCTCCAGCTCTGACTACTTCATTTCTTCAGAATTCCTCTAGTTCCCACTACACCAGAAGAAGATGGTGGGTGGGTGCACCCTGGGCCAATGCTTCGCTTTGCATGCACCCACCACCCTAGTAAAACATTTTTAAAAAGAAAGAAAATGGCCATTTGCTGCCCAATAAAACATTTTTAAAAAGAAAGAAAATGCCCATTTGCTGCCCAGTAAGCTTGCTGTAGGGGAGGCGGTGCTCACCAGGTGGGCACTGGGGGCTCACCAGGGGTGCCTTGCACAGAGCTCCCTCAAACCTGGTGCCAGCTGTATGAGAATAATAAAACAAGACAAAGTATTCAACTCCAAAAGCCTGTTTAAATAAAAGCATCAGGTGGGTAAAGGAGGAGCTTTACACACACACACACACACACACACACACACACACACAGGCAGGGCATATGGCAATTGTGGCACCATTACCAAAAAGGACCTGCCTCAGGTACCTTCTGCTTGTATAATTAAAGGCAGTGAGCCCAAGAGCAAGGTCTCTGGGGCCTACTGAAGGGTTTCGGCAGATTCATACGGGCAAAGGTAACCTGGGCGCAGACCGCATGCATTGGGCCCAGAAACTAGTAGTACAATTGAGCCAAAATAAGTACAACTGAGCCATTGCAACTGAGACGAAATTGGTGCAAAGCATTCCCCATTGATAAGCGACAGCCAGTACTTTGGCTGCTACATTTTGTGGCAATTTCACTTTTCCAAACATCTTTAGGTGTAAGGAGCATTGCCAGAGCCCAGTCTAAATGTAACTAAGGCAGCCTAATAAAATTAAATCCTTGCACATAGAACACCAGACTTCACCCAAATATGCTATTTTTCACTCAATATGCTATTGAGACCTGTAGGGCCATCCCTACCATTTGGCAGAATGAGGCGGCTGCCTTAAGGGGCAAATTGTGCGTGCATGAGTGGGCAGCATCTGCAAGGTATTGGGAGGATAGAGCCGTGGGTGCTAAGCGATCCTTCCTCGATCTAGTAAGCTAGGATGCCCTGATTGAAGGGGCTTTTAAGCATCTGCAGAAAGCCACATTTGCCCATGTGAGCTCCCACCATCCAAAGTGGCACAATCCAGACACAGGGATATCTCCTCCTCTGCTCTTTGTGACAATATTCTGGTCTTATCTAGGGATGCCGGAGGAATCTGTTTGTGGAGGGGGGAGCCTCAGTGAGCTTTCCTTGGTTCACTTGGTTTGCTTTCTGCTGCTGAGCTGGACTCAATCTGCATCAAGTTGGGCAAATGTGTGGATTTTTGGTAACTTTTAAATTGAGCAAATTACAGCTGACTTTCCTGCGAAGTTGTGCAATTTGCACAAATTATGCAAATGGTGGCCACAATTTGTGAAAATTTTCCAAATGGTGGCTGCATCTTTATTTGTGCAAATTATGACTCTCCATCAATAAAATACACAAAAAGTTCCTGGGGAAATCCTGTGGCTTGGACTGCAAATGCAAACCGAGACGGGCGTGCCACGGCCATCCCTAGTCTCAACGCATGTTGGGCTGTGTGTCTCTCCAGGCAGATAAACCCATATTCAGTCTGCACACCCATGTAAATCAACCTTCAACTTTCCTGGCAACACAACTTGAAGAGCAAGCAGTTATTCGTTGCAGGCGCCTCTCCCTTCTCTGACCACTGGCCCAACACCCGACATGGCCCTTTCCTCCCTCCTTGGGGTTGGAGTCAGGAGAGGGAGACGCTGCATAACTTTCTGCAGCTAGAAGCAGCTTGAAGGGGGGTGGAATGGAGAAATGCAGTTGGGTCTCCTTCTCTGAGGTTGGTCTCTGGTCTCAGAGGGGGAAATTCGCTGCATCCTATGGCCCTCAGGCACTGTCTAGGGGCCATAGGATTGCTCTCTTACTTGGGAGAAAGCCCCAGTGAACACAGCAGCATGTACATCTGAGTAAATGGGCACAGGATTGCACTGTTCATGTTCTGAAAAGCATTCTTCTTTTTAAAATAAAATAAAATAAAGGGTTATGATCTATTTACTAATACATCATGTTTCAGAAACAGTGCAAGATGGACAGCATCTGTGTTGTCCAATAGAGATTCCTCCCCTCTTTTTTCACCCTCCCCCTTGTGGGCAGGTGGAATCTCGGGGGGGGGTAGTCAAAGGGAAAGGTTTAAAGAACCCCTCCCAGACCGCCTTTGTCTGGATCTGAATTGGAGCAGTGCGCACTCACAGGAGATTAGGAAAAGCTACCATGCATAGCTCCATGTTTGGTTTGGCCCTGACTTGGACTCCACACAGGTGTTAATAGAACAGGTTTATGTATAGGTTTATGAGCACCGTCCTTGTTTTCATCTATAATACGTTGGAGGACGAGCATTTTTTAAACTCAGTTTTTTGTAGAATGGGTATGGTTACCCCAGCAGTCCACCATCCATACAGTTTGCACATGTTCTCGGCATGGTCTCCCAGTTGACCTAATATATGAATGAGCATAGAAGGCCAGGCCCAACTCCATTGAAATGCAAAGAGAGAGAGAGAGAGAGAGAGAGAGAGAGAGAGAGAGAGAGAGAGAGAGAGAGAGAGATATTTCACAACCACATTCTTTCTGGAGTTTTTAAAAGTCAAAACTGTCCGTTCTTTTCACGCTGTGCTTATGAAGAGCATATAGTGCCCAAGGGGACACATTAACAAGCATATAGGGGGAAGAAGAGAGAGAGAGAGAGAGAGGGAGAGAGAGGGACAGAATTTCGCACCACCCTTTGCAAGATTGTCAGTTGAAGAAAACCTGGCTCCTTATTAAACAAATTCTAAGAATACTTGTGTCTAATTTGACTTTTAAAAACAATGTCTTTCTGCCTTCAAGTATCACGATGTTTTGGTGGCGGCATTTCCAACATGTTTGTCAGAAGAAGACGATGCCAAAGACTTTTATAAATTGAGAGCGGGAGTAATGAAAATTTTACTTGACTTCAAAGTGAATACAACTGTAAGGATTTAAGAGATGCGTATGTCTAAGAAGGCCTCTCGATGCTTTTAAATATGTATTTGTCCTTAAATTGCCCGGAGGGGAAAAATGGTGCTTAGGAAATGGCACAACATCTTGGTATAAAAATACAATCAAAATAAGGTGTATCGGTAGCATTATTTTAAAAATGCTATTATTATTTTTAAAATGCCTTGTCCAACAGGAGGTGGGGGTGGATGGGGTTCCTGTCAGGTTTTGGCAGGCCCTGATATATTTTGGTTGGATGTGGGGTGGGCAGCAGAAAGATCTCCAGATATTTTGGACTTCAGCTCCCAGAAGCCACTGTCAGCACGGTCAATGGTCAGGAATGCTGAAGTCTAAAACATCTGAAGATCTATTTTATGCTGACTCCTGGTTTAGGAGACCAGGTTTAGGAGTAAGTCCTAGCAATGGTGGATAAATAGAACATTAAAGTTTAGAGAAAATTCCTCCGAATACCAGTTGGTGGGAGCTGGATGTGGTCGTGTGTCCTACTTTATGAATGACAGTCCTCTATTTGAAGGGCTGTCTAGTCCAAGGACAAAGAACCATCAGAAGGGAGAACAGGGCCCTTCAAGCTGCCCATCAAGATATAGTCCCTGAGCAGCAGTCTGAGCAGGCACACAGATTCACCTTGTCACAGTAGCGTCCCCATTATGGTGAGATGTTCTGTATTTCTACTTAAATTACAGGCACTATTACTAATTTTGCATCTATACATATAAATTAGCATATGAACATTTTATGCAAAAGTTTCATGAAAGTTTCATCTTCTATTGTTCTCTTTTTTTGGGGGGGATGCATTTCCTCTTTTCCCCTTTTCTTGGCAATTCCTCTTTTTTTGGGGGGGGGGGGGTCCCTATGGATACCAGGGGAGAGCTGATGTTCTTTATGACTTGCTGTAGGCTTCCCCGAAGCATCTATTGGAAACAGGGTGATGGTATTTTAGAAGGACCCTTGGTCTGAACCAGCAGGGCTCTCCTTATGTCAGGCAGATTGGCCAAAGGTGTTTTCTAGATCATGGTATTGGGCCCATTGAAATTTATTGATATATTTATTTTTACCACCACCTCCATCAACTAATCTCTGGTTTAAATACCTCTGACTGAAAATGCCAATTGTGTTGCACAACAAAATGTAGTGAAAGCCACCAACCATTTAAAAGGAGATTAAGGGGGTTGGACTTGATGGCCTTATAGGCCCCTTCCAACTCTACTATTCTGATTCTATGATTAAACTGATTCATGGAGGAGATCAATGGCTACTAGGCATGATGCCTATATATTACCTCAGCATCAGAGGCAGTATGTCCCCATATAACAGTTGCTGAGGAACAGGAGTGGGAAGGTGGAATTGTGCTCATATTCTATGGCTCATATGTTATTATGGATGCCATGTTTGGCTTGGGAACATCAGGACATGTCGTATTTCAAGTACGTTAAATACTTCAGATTGAGCCTACAAGAATTTTTTTTACTCAAGTAGATAGAAAAGCGATTCCCCTCTTTTTTGCTTGGAGCTTAAGGAGTGGTTCTTATTTGAAAGAAAAATCCCCAAGAATTCGATTAAACCCAAGCCTTGACATAGTGTGTTAATGCAACAACTGTGACATGTTACAAGGCCAGGCCAAAATCAAAACAACTGAGGTTCTGCAAGTATGGAGTAATTTTAATCTGAATGCTGTATCTCCCTGTGGGGTTGAGACAACTTTTTCAGAAGACAAGGGAGGGTGGCAGAGGAAGAATGAGATTGTTCTTTTTCTTGCCTCGCTGGAAAAATATCACTTTGTAAATATTTTTCTAAATGTTTCCACCATTTTTGTGTGTGGGGTGGTCACCACCTCTCCCCCCTCCTGCAGGCCCTGGAACAAATGTTTGTTCTGGAATAGGGTGACCATATGGAAAGGAGGGCAGGGCTTGTGTATCTTTAACAGTTGTATAGGAAGGGGGATGTCAGCAGGTGTCATTTGTATGCAATGCAGCACCTAGTGAAATTCCCTCTTCATCACAGCAGTTAAAGCTGCAGGAACCCTGCCCCCTTTTGTATCTGGTCAAGATGCTTGAAATTGGAATTTTTTGCCACAACGTCCATCACTTTACTCTTGCTTACATTGAACTGCATTTGCCATTTGGATGCCCGTCCCCCCCAGTTTGGAGAGATCCTCCAGGGACAGTTCAGTGATCAGGATCAAGTAGGGCAGACAACGTGGTTAAGGGAGGATCAGCAGTCAGGTACAAGGGGAGAGGCAATAGTCTGATGAGCACCTTCGCTCATGGACAACTTGCCCAGACTGAGAATTCCTTGGTCAAGTTGGCTGTCACCTTACAGCTCTGATTTCCTTTGGCTTCCTATATTGGCTGCTTCTTGCTAGACGGTGCTGGTGTGTCAATGTACCCAGGAAAAGAGCCCTTGTGCACTGTGCCGGTTATAAAGACGATGTGGGCAAAAATGAAGCCCCCTGCCTGTGCGTTTTTCCAAAAGGGTATGTGTTTTTGTCTGTTTCCATTTAACTCTACATCATTATTGTATATCATTATCATTATCTCTATATCATTATATTATCATTATCTCTATATCTCTATATCATTATCCTGTCATTTTTTCCTGTATAATATTGCCAGGATTCGATCATTTTTGTCTGTCTCTTCTGCCAAGACTCTTGTTCATGTATTGGTTATTTCTCGGTTAGACTACTGCAACCTTCTTCTCACCAGCCTTCCTTCTTCTCACATCAGTCTGTTGGTTTCTGTTCACCACTCTGCTGCTAAGATCATCTTCTTGGCTCGCCGCTCTGACCATGTAACTCCACTTCTGAAATCTCTTCACTGGCTTCCAATTCACTTCAGAATCCAATATAAACTTCTCCTGTTGACCTACAAAGCTTTTCACTGTCTAGCTCCTTCCTATCTCTCCTCTCTCATCTCTCATCTCCCACTATCGCCCCACTCGTCCTCTTCGCTCCTCTGATGCCATGTTTCTCGCCTGCCCAAGGGTCTCTACTTCCCTTGCTCGGCTTCGTCCATTTTCTTCTGCTGCTCCTTATGACTGGAACGCTCTTCCAGAACATTTGAGAACTACAAGTTCAACCGCAGCTTTTAAAGCTCAGCTAAAACTTTTCTTTTTCCTAAAGCTTTTAAAACTCGATTTTGTTCTGACTTTATACTGTTAGTTTTACCCTACCCAGTGCCTGTTTACCCTACCCTGTGCCTGTTTGCATTCTCTTCCCCTCCTTATTGTTTTATTGTGATTTTATTAGAATGTAAGCCTATGCGGCAGGGTCTTGCTATTTACTGTTTTACTCTGTACAGCACCATGTACATTGATGGTGCTATATAAATAATAATAATAATAATAATAATAATAATAATAATAATAATAATAATAATAATATTGTGGTTGTTGGAGGAGAAAGGCAAATGTACGTATGGATGGCTGTTGCATGCACTGCTAAGAATAGACTTGATACATAGGGTCTTTTATGATAATAAGAGAAAAATAATCTCTTATGAAAAGCAGCCTTAAGTCTGTTCATTTACTGAGGATGTATATATTTTAAAGAAGAAAATCCAAATTGGCCCATTACATTAGAAATCCAGCATTTCTTTCACGTTGCCTTTTTGAGGGGTGTGTGGGGTGTGTGGGGGCGGTGGTGATTGCATGAATGAAAGATGCTTAGATACGCAACAGAGTGGAAAGAGTTCTTTAGCTTTGTTTCAGTCTGTCAAGGGGAAATAGGTGCACACACACGCACACAGAGTGCATATTACCATATTGACCCTATTTATTTTCACAGCAGGTGCAGGATAGCTTGCACTATCAATGACCACTGGAAACAAAGGCGACCAGAAGTGTGAACTTGCTTTCACCTCTTATAATTCCACAGTGGTATCAGAGGTTAATGTGGAAAATAATTCAGGTCACCACAACTTGAAACCAGTAGACCATAGAAGCCTCCTTCAGAGCCAGTCAGGTCTCACAGGCATTATAGGAGACCGTTTCTGTACCTAGGGCTGGAGTAAGTCTAGATCAGGTATTGCTGATTATTTCGTAGATCAGGGCAGAATAAACAATAGATGGTTGAGTAAAGAGTTCAGACTTGTCTCTCCCACATCTCACTGCAATGCTGGCTTCCATGTTACCCTCTGATTCATTCCCTTCTTGCTTCTCTCCCCTCACAGTCAAAATAGTGTGCCAATGTGTGCCTTCCTTAAATAGCCATGTAAATTGTTAGCCGTATATAAATAGCATTACTGCTGCTTCTGGTACTATCAATACGAATATTTATAATTTATAAAACACCTACTCCTAATCGTACTCATTTATAAAGCACGCAGAATTGATGTAAACATGAATGCACAAACACATAAGCACCAGTCCCTGTGTTACATTGTAAAATGGGTGGACAGCCTTCAGGCTTCTGGGACCTTTTTTTTTTACCAGAACCCTGAGATCTGCTAACTGGAGTCTGGTGTGAAAGACCTACATTTAGAAACAAAGAATTTTGAGTCCAGGAATTGGTGTACTAGAACGGAAATGGGCTCACTGTCCTGCTGCATAAAAACCGACTCCTTGTTACCCCAAGCAGTAAAATTTGGGGTGGATTTGTCATTTTGTTGATGCTGTTGTTAAACAAGTAGGAAGCAGAAATCCTTGCTGATCTATACAGATATCTACTAGTTGATCAAGCTCTACATTCTGCTCACCCTGATCTAAAGGTCAGGCCCCAAAGAGAGAGGGGGTGGGGAAGGATGTGGGTGAAAAAGGAAAATAAGCACACAGGCATCAGTTTTTCTTATAATGACCAGCTTGAGTGGAAACCGTTCAAGGAAGGGAGGAGCTGAGTGGCAGCTGGTCTCTCAGCTCTGCTGATGGAGTGGTCCCCAAATGACAATTTCTCTCTGCTGCAGCAGGATTCATAGGGTGACCATATGAAAAAGAGGACAGGGCTCCTATATCTTTAACAGTTGCCTAGAAAAGGGAATTTCAGCAGGACTTTGGCTTATTTTCCTGAAAACTGCCCCGACTCTATCTGCATTGAATGAGGCCAGTACTTGGATTCCCAGTGTTGTTGTTGTTGTTGTTTTAAAAAAATAGCAATTTGCTCAAATTTCAGCCACAATTTGCATACGTTTTGGGTGTAATTTATGCAAATTCTGTAAATTATGGCTGCAATTTGCTATTTATGCAATTTTTAAAATAAACCCTGAAAAAGTTCCTGGATTTCGGGAAGAAACCTGTGGCTTGGCTCGCAAATGCAAGCTGAGTTGGGTGCTCCACGGAAATCTGGTGAGCCCCAAGAGGTCTGGATGTCCTGGTGATGGACATCCCTACTCCCAGCATCTGGTGAGTCAGAGGATGGTGCAGACCTCCTCTTTCCATGCCATAGACAGAGCTATGGCTGGGGAGTGAGCTATAACCACCGAAGAGGAGATCCAATTGTGGACCTTTTCCCCTACCCTGCCTGGGCCACCATGGAAATCCCTGAGGCAGCTTCTTTTCCAAAGTTGCAACTGTGACCTTGGAAGAGACATCACAGTGGGCAAAAATGGGGCAGGATGGTGGGTTGGAAAGGGAGGAAGGAGGAGAGGCGTGGATCCACTCAATCGAAGAGCCTCTCCATCACTGTCCCTGCCTACTCTCTGGTAAGCAAGCTTGATAGGCTAAGAGGCCCACCTAGCTAAAATGGAGGACGGAGAGACTGTAAAAGCTCAGTCCTCCTGCTGCCCTGCCTGGCTCTTGTAGGAAGTGCTCTGAGATCCCTTGGGATTGCACTCTTCGTTAGCTACACTGTGCCTATGTTGGTTCTGTCCTGTTGAGCTGGTGAAGTTCAAATCTGTATGCAGATATAGGATTCAGAGAGTATTTTTTTAAAAAAATAATAATTGTTTTTTAAAGGAACATAGCTATTTCTTTCAGAAGGTATGGTTTAGCACTAGTGAAATAGCCCAGCTTGTATTCTTGGAGAAGAACATTAATAGTTAAGAAATCAGCTCTGTTCTGTAATTTGGATCTTTGAAAGGTAGAAATTCATACAACGGGAGGAGGACAATTTCATACATGCAGCCCGTTTACCATTTTGAGCTTTGTGATACTATTGGTCCTGGGCCAGATCTACTCCAAGCAGGATATAACACTTTGAAAACAGTTTGAAAACTGTCAATATCTTTATAAACTGTTTTAAAGTAGTAGTGTAGATCCTGCCCAGGTTTGGTCTACTGAGCTCCCTAGAGAGGTTCGTCTGGCACCTACATTATACTCTTTTCGATGCCAGGTGAAGAACTTTTTTATTTTCCCAGTATTTTAATGGTTTATCATCTTAGTTTTAATTTTGCTGTCTTAAATCTGTATTAAACTCTGCATTGCTGCTCGGTTTTATCCTGGTTGTGCTTTTATATTGTACTTTTATACTGTGCTTTTATACTATTGTTTGTTTTATACTTTGAATAGTCTTCATGGTTTTAATTCTTGTGAACCGCCCAGAGAGCTTTGGCTATTGGGCAGTATAGAAATGCAATAATAAATAAATAAATACTGTATCAGCAATTCTTTGCAACAACATTTTAGATCTCATTGTCTGTTTCAGTACTATTGGCCTGGATCAGCCAGTGTTAAAAACCTTTATGTCCTGCTGATTTTGAGTGCTTACTTAATTCTTCCCCACTTAAACCATTAGGACTTAAACCAGCATGTCAGTTTGGTTGGATCATACCCTGTTTTGGGTAATTGGCAGAACTACACTACAATATCATCCTTTCATATTAGCATAAGCCATCCAGCTTGCTTTGGGACACCCCTATGAATGTCCTATGGAAGGACAAACCCTCGCACAGATGTTTCCCCCGGTATGCTAACTCTCCCCGAGCTCTCTTGCCTGATGTACTCTGAAGTCGGTCAACCCTCCTTTAAAAGGTTTGGCTCAGGGCAAAGTGAAAGCAGCTGTGAGGCAGGTGAAGGGTTAACCTAAAGCATGCAGCTGCTAATGTTAGTTTCTGAGGCAAGCCCAAGTCTTCAGGGACAATCCATCCAGGCAAGATCTGACATGAGATGTGACATTTACGATAAAGCACAGCAAGGGCCATTGGGTATGTTAACTGGAGCTATTGAAGACACCTCTTCTTGTCTCTCTTCCTCTTTGGCTTCCCCAAATGAATCAACTTCTTGATCATTTACATCAGCCTTCCCCAGCTAGGTGCCTTTCAGATATTTTGGGCAGGTTCTACTCGACTGCTTTATCGTGGTATCGAAATGCACTGACAACTGTTGGGGCCCAGGGCATATTCCATATACTGTTTTAAAATTGCTTTCAAAGTGTTATATCCTGCTTGGTGGAGATCTGACTGTGGACTCCCATCAGTATCTGCCAGTGTGGATGAATGGTCAGGAATGCTGAAAGTTGTAGTCAAAAATATCTGGAGAGCACCAGCTTGGGCAAAGCTATCTGATTCCTTGCCCCAATCTGCTGGGTTTCTAATTGCATGGGATTTTTTTTTTTTTTTGCACAAAGAAGCATTGTGAAAATGTAGTGCTCTGCTTGCAGTCTGAAATAGTTAGCAGTCCAACCCTAGACCAGTCTACTCAGAAGTAAGTTCCATTGAGCTTGTTGGAGCTTACCTCAAAGATTACAGACTCTAGCCTAATCTATACCAAGCAGGATATTTCACTATGAAAGTGGTATATAAAAGGCAGGAGCCACACCAAGCAGGATAAAGTGCTATGAAAACGGTATATGTCAATGGGCCCCAACAGTTGTCAGTGCACGTCAATGATGCTATAAAGCAGCAGTGGGGCTCCTGCCTTTTATATACTACTTTTATAGTGCAATATCCTGTTTGGTGTAGAGTAGGCCTCAGTCTATTCTCCCACATCCTTACTGTAGCACTACACTCTGCTGCATCTGTAAGCCAGGCCTTAGAATTGGTCTGTCCCCGATCAGCTCTGGGCACATTGGCAGGCAGCGTTGAAAAATGTGTTGCATGCCTGAATCAAATCCAATTTTAAACAAAACTCCTTTCGTTTTGCATGACATTCATTTAGGGGAAGGAAAAAAAAAAGCTACAAAGCTCTGTAGCAACTGATGCTGGCTCTCCTGATGTGCCTGCGAACTCCTAGAACTGAATTTGTGATGTTACAATAATTTCTTTGCCAAGAGAGCGTGCTGAAATAAACAGAGGAGTATGACTTTCCCTGTGTTTTATTTTTTCCCATATCAAGTGAAGAGGGAAAAGACTGAGGTTGTGACAAAACTGGGAAGAAACCTTACATGCAAATATTAACAGAATCATTAATTAGCCAAAATAATGAGGGAAGAGAAGGAAAAATTATAGGTCAAGCGCTTGCTGCATTGCTTTTAAAAATAAACCTTTCCCTTGGTGTGCCAGTGCGGGGAAAAATGACATCTTCAACAGGCCCAATTCAAAGAGAGAATTCTCAGTGCACATCCTTGAAATGCTAGAACATGCTATCATTAACTTCAAGGGCAATTTACTTGGCCCTATAATCAGAAGGGTCATTCATATTTCAACCAGAGAGTTTGTGCTTCTTTGCAACCTGAAACGGTTCCAGTTCTTATTAAGTCCAGTTAAACCATTATACACTTGACCACCATAAGAGAAGTTTCTTTAGAGAGTCTACTTTGTTTTCTGAATGTGTATAGCAACCTCATAAAATGAGGACTCCAGGTAGCTCACAAAACAAAGGCAACATGAACAGAGGAATCCTATACACGTCTGCTCAGAATGTGCTTGCTTCCCAGTTAGAGGGCATAGGACTGCAGCCTAACATACAATATTAAAGGCGTATTAAAAGCTAAAAACCTACAATTAAAATAAAGATTTCCAAACTGAGAGGTCCAGGCCATAAAGCACGAGTTATTTAAAAGGTCTGGGTAAACAAAACATTCATCACTGGGCATCAAAAAAAGACCACAAACATGGCACCTGTTGAATCTCACGGGGAAGACTGGGGTATTGCTATTAGCAGAGAACTTGGGCCAGAAATTCACTTTCAAAGTACACAGCAGTGCCATTCTAATATGTCCTTAAATTTCGATTAGGAAAGAGTGGACCTCAAACTCTCTCTTGTCCAGGTTCTTACTTTTCCACCACCATCCTCATTCTGTCCCAGTTCTGTATCCCTCACCTCCAAATTGGTGTGTATTTTTTCTGTGTATTTTTCAATCGTGTGCATTTTGGTATGCATGTACCCATTGACTAAAGCACGTTTGGGGAGATTTAGAACTGTACACCCTTTTCTTTGTGCATTTTTCAAATGCGTTCATGTTAACGGATGCATTTTGGTTTTGGGGTGGGGTTTTGTGTGTTTGTAGAACACATCGCAAGCTTGGGGAGGTATGGATGTCCGAATGCAAATTGTATTGAGATGTGTGTTTGGTTCTGGGAGGTATGGATTGGGTAAATCCATTTTTAAAATGACAGAGCAAATTTCTCAACTGTCCCAAATTTAGATGGGAATCCTACAAGCAGAACACAAGTGCAATAGCACCATCTAACTGATTTTCCTCAGCCACTGGTGTACATAGGCATACCTCTGCAACAAAGAGGTGATAACCTTAACCTAACACAGTACAAATGAAAACAAGGAAGTTAAGGAAACAGGTAAAAATACCAGCATTATCGTGCTTGCGAGCATGATAATGCTGTTTGGAACACCTTCCGTGGGCTTCCTTCGAATATTTGGATTCATACCGTATATTGTGGGGAATGACATCTGATGTCATTTAATTTTGGGAACTTTTAAGTCAGCCCCAGGAGAAAATAGCCCGCAGTACACATCATGAGACGTGCTGGGCTTGACGAATCCAAGGCTGGAGTTAAAATTGCAGGAAGAAACATTAACAATCTCAGATATGCAGATGACACCACATTGATGGCTGAAAGTGAGGAGGAGCTGAGGAGCCTTATGACAAAGGTGAAAGAAGAAAGTGCAACAGCTGGGTTGCAGTTAAACCTCAAAAAAACCAAGATTATGGCAACCAGCTGGATTGATAACTGGCAAATAGAGGGAGAAAACGTGGAGGCAGTGACAGACTTTGTATTTCTGGGTGCAAAAATTACTGCAGGCGCTGACTGCAGCCAGGAAATCGGAAGACGTTTACTTCTTGGGAGGAGAGCAATGACAAATCTTGATAAAATAGCTAAGAGCAGAGACACCACACTGACAACAAAGGTTCACATAGTTAAAGCAATGGTATTCCCCGTAGTAACCTATGGCTGCCAGAGCTGGACCATAAGGAAAGCTGAGCGAAGGAAGATAGATGCTTTGAACTGTGATGTTGGAGGAAAATTCTGAGAGTGCCTTGGACTGCAAGAAGATCAAACCAGTCCATACTCCAGGAAATAAAGCCAGACTGCTCACTTGAGGGAATGGTATTAAAGGCAAAACTGAAGTACTTTGGCCACCTAATGAGAAGACAGGATACCCTGGAGAAGAGGCTGATGCTAGGGAAAGTGGAAGGCAAAAGGAAGAGGGGCAGACCAAGGGCAAGATGGATGGATGATATTCTGGAGGTGACAGACTTGACCTTGGGGGAGCTAGGGGTGGTGACAGCCGACAGAAAGCTCTGGCGTGGGCTGGTCCATGAAGTCATGAAGAGTCAGAAGCGACTGAATGAATAAACAACAAACTAATCAGCTTGGCAAACTGGCCATTGAGGAAGACAAAGGGTCGAAACGTGTCTGGCCAAATGATTCAAGTTTACTAAGCATTTTCTTTCTAGCATTCTGATTGTCTTGTTGTATTATTGTACTTGTGAAATGCTCTGTGTATGTTATTTTTAATATTATATTTTAGTATATAAAATTGCATTTTTTACCTGTTTCCTTAACTTCCTTGTTTTCATTCATACATAGGCATACTGCATCTGATACTAGAGCTAACAAACAGCCATTTTTTAAAACTATTTTTTTATTATGTTGCATTTTGTATTTTTATCAATTGTTGTAAACTGCCCAGAAAGCTTCAGCTAATGGGTGGAATAATAATAATAATAATAATAATAATAATAATAATAATAATAGACATCATAAAAGATAACAGTGTAACAACAGATTCATATAGGAAATGCCATCAGTTCCAAGAAATAATATACCATGTAACAGGAGGATGTAAAACTCTGGCAGGAATGGAATATATGGACAGACACAATACAGCTGCAAAAATAATTCACCAACAACTGGCCATCAAATTCAACTTCATCAAATCAACCTACACATACTCACCTGAAACAATCTTGGAAAATGCAGATCATAAAATATACTGGGACAGAACAATTCATACAGACAAGACAGTACCTTGCAACTGACCAGACATAACAGTTATAGACAAAAAGAAAAACACACATACCTCATTGACATAGCAATACCGAATGACAAAAATGTTGTAGAAAAGGAAGACGAAAAGAGAGAAAAGTATACACCACTGACTATGGAAGTCAAAGAACTATGGCAACAGGAAAAAGTTACAATTATTTCGTTAGTCACATCAGTCACTGGCATCACATAAAAAAACTACATGGAAAGCTTTCAGAAACTGAGCCTACCAAAATTCATCCACACCAGCATCCAGAAAAGTCATACTTAAAACATGTTCAATTGTCTGGAAATTTCTGAATCAGTAAAAGACAGCATGACTTGGTAAAGCCCATCATATCTGTCTAGAAAAACCGCCATAAGTGAGAAAAGAGGAGAATAATAATAATAATAATAATAATAATAATAATAATAATCAGATGAGCAGCCATTGGTATCTTTATCCTCCAGGAATTTGCCTAATCCCCTTTTAAAATCATCCAACCTGTTGGCCATCACTACATGCTGTGGTAGTAAATTCCAACTTTAATTATGCACTTTGTGGAGAAGTATTTCCTTTCATCTGTCTTGAATGTCTCACCAAGCACCTTCATGGGATGACCCAGCATTCTAGTATTATGAGAGAGGGAGCAAACTTTCTCCTCACCATTGCATAATTTTGTACACCTCTATCATGTCTCCCCTTAGCCTCCTTTTCCCCAAGTGAAACAATCCCAGCTGTTTTAACCATTCCTCGTGAGGGAGACGCTCCAGCCCATGATCTTTTTAGTTGCCCTTTTCTGCACTTTTCCCAACTTTGCAAAATCCTTTTTTCAGGCATGGTTACCAGAAATGTACCTAAATAGAATCACTTCCTCTGATAGCAAACTCAGGGGGTGAGTGCTGACAGGAATGGAGCCAAAAGGAGGCCACTGAGACACAAGTAGGAGATATCAACACCCCTGAGATTTGCAAAGGTACACAAAACAAAGTGCACTTCAACAAAGATCTGGGGTTGTGGGGTGGGGAGCACCTTCCAGAAGACCAATGAGGACTGAGTATACTTTCTGACTGGTAGAGCAGTACAACAATGGGGCCAATAACCTAGGGAGGTCATTGGCTCTCCCACCCAAAAATGCCTTCAACAGGCAGCTGGACAGCCATCCATCAGGCATGCTTTAAGGTGGATTCCTGCACTGATCAAGGGGTTGGACTTGACAGCCTTAGAGGCCCCTTCAAACTCTACCATTCTATAATTCTCAATGGTCACGAATGTTGAGCGTCATCTGGAAAAGAAAAATGGGAAACTGGGGTGGGGAGATAGAATGGAATGTCTTGGAATGGCTTGGCTGGCTGGCCCAAAAGGAAAAGCAGTAACATATCTTTTGGTCTGTGCTGGGCCATTGATTCTAGTTAGGCCTTATAGCTGTGCCATGGTTGCCCAAGGTTTAAGATCTGCCAGTGATCCAGGAACTTTCATAAAAAAAAACCCAACTTTTGTTAGGCTAAAGACAGTGTCTTTGCCAACTTACAAAATCAAGGTGTTTGTGGTGATGATGGGTGATGGGAGGTCAGTTTGTCACTGGAGTCTTGGGCTGAAACAGTCTCTCCTTGCTTTCAACATGCTGAAGCTTTGCTCATCGGTTGCTCCAAATTTGGGCGAAGCTAGCCATATGGCGGGTGGAAAGCAACGCTGGAAAAGCTTCTACACATGACACTTTTTGTTGCTAAAATGAGGATTTTCGTTCCTACAGTACAGATTTCACGCACGGGTCTCTGGAGTAATGAGTTATGTTGTCAACAAGGCTGGAAAAAAATTGCAACAGACTGCTTTGATACCCAGGAGATGAAGTCTATCTACACCCCCAGCCTTGAGCGATTGGGCTGCCCATAAACCCTTCTCTGCCTCCTCTCTTCATTTGGTTAGGAGAGCAAGAAAGATGCTGTGTTGGCTGTATGAAATCCACAGCAGGCATGTCAGCAACAGTTCCACCAGCCCATTCTCCCCAACATGGTCTCTATGGAATTTCCCATGAATAATGCTCCAATTTACTCCTGGAAGCTTTACATGAAATTCCCCCATTCTCAGAACTATGTTGTGTTCTTGTAAATAACCTGCCACAGCCAAGACATCTGCCGGAGTGTGATTTTTCCTGTCGCATAAACTCTAGTTGTCATTTATTTCCTGTTGGTTTATGTTACAATGGAAGTTCACCTTCTCTCTAGCAAAGTCAAAAGGATCACACACTCCCCTAAAACGGTAAGCGTTTTCTCTGGGTGTTAACAACAGGGGTTACCTTCTAAGTGTTTTTGTATTTCACACTCACCCCATGGCAAGGCAACCCTGGATGTTCACGGAGGCTTATGAAATCGTGAACAGCGTGACGAGAGTGGGAGATCTTTCTCTGTCTCTCATAACACCAGAACTCAAAGCCATACAATAAAATGGACTGGAACTAGGGACGGGAAGGCTGGAATAAACTGGCAGTTCTCACAACAAATAACCAGTTATCGCAAGGATGGGGAACCATTCAATGTTTTGGGATGACTACAAATCTCATCATCCCTGACCATTGGCTATGGTGCCTGGGGCTGATTGGAGCTGGAGTCCAAGATCTGGAAGCCCATAGGTTCCTCATGTCGGACTTCTTTTCTATGGACTTTGAACTTCTTCATACTGGGGCTTGATAAGCATTCATCATACTTCAAGTATGATTATTTGAGTCTGAAGCATCTGTTCTGTTTTGTATTTTCACCTATGTATTAATGTATTCTGATATAGTATTTGGATGGGCAATTTTGGTCTTGTATTGACAGATTTTTATATATTCAATGGAAAAAGTAAATTTATTGTGCATGAATATTTGGTCTTTGTTTTAGTTGTTGTTGAAAACAGACTGCTGAAGAAGACTTCCCTAACCTGGTACCCTCTAAATGTTTTGGACTTCAATTCTCATCAGCCCCATTTAGGATGGCTAATGGCCAGGAATTATGGGAGATGTCATCCTAAACATCTGGGGGGGGGGGCATTTGGTTGGGGGAAGGCTGAGACAGACTTTTGATGTGCTCCAGAATACACTTTGTTTCAAAATCCACTTTATTGCTACCCACGTCACAAGAAACTAAGACCAGAACGGCTGGAGGCTGGTTCTTGGAGTTAAATGGTTCTTGAAATCCCAGTACTTGTGTGGTCAGGGCTGGTCCATGAGCAGCAGTCTGTGGTGAGCTAGGAACTAGGAGCTCTGAGACAAGCTAGGACTCAGGACTGAAGAGTAATTCAGAAACAAAGGACAAACCAGGGCAGGATCTACAGGCCTTGTTGAAGTGCGCTGACAACTGTTGGGGCCCAGGACACATTCCACATACCATTTTCAAGCTGCTTTCATAGCATTATATCCTGCTTGGTGTCGATCTGGCCCAGGAGACAGGGGTCAAGAAGGAAGTCAAAGGGCTAATCACAACCAAGGAGCAAACCAGCAGCAAGGAGTAAGTCAGAAATGAATGACAAACCAAAGGAACACAGCAGGCCAAGGAAAATGTTTTTGCCCTAGTAGCAGTTGTCTGGAACAGGACATAAGACCATAATAAAACCAGTGCAGCATCAGACCAAATGCTTATCTAGTCCAGCATTCTGTTCATAACGTAGCCAACCAGCTGCCTGTGGGAAACCCACAAGTAGTACAGGAGTGCAGTAGCACCATCCCACTTGTGTTCCCTAGCAACTGATGTACATAGGCATACTGCCACTGCTACTGAAGGTAGCACATAGCCATCAGGACTAGTAGCCACTGATAGCCTTCTCCTCCATGAATTTGTCCAATTGCCTTTTAAAGCCATCCAAAGTGGTGGCCGCCACTCCATCTTGTGGACGTGAATTCCATAGTTTAACTACGTGTTATGTGAAGAAGTTCTTCCTTTTATCTGTCCCTAATCTCCCACCAGAGCCTCGTGTGGTGCAGAGTAGTAAGGGGCAGTTATTGCAGCCGAAACTCTCCCCACGGCCCGAGTTCCATCCCAGCAGAAGCCGGCTCAAGTCGACTCAGCCTTCCATCCTTCTGAGGTCGGTAAAATGAGTACCCAGCTAGCTGGGGGAAAGGTAATTGTGACTGGGGAAGGCAATGGCAAACCACCCCACTACAAAGTCTGCCAAGAAAACATCAGCGAAAGCAGACGTCCCTCTAGGAGTCAGCAATGACTCAAGTGCTTGCACGAGAGGTTCCTTTCCTTTCCAATCACCCACCAAGCAGCTTCATGGGAAGACCTTTGTAGAGTTCTAGTATGATGAGAGAGGGAGAAAAATGTCTCCCTATCCACTTTCTCTACACCATGCATAATTCTGTACCCCTGTATCATGTCTCCCCTCATCCAGTAAACCTGAAACTCTTTTATATTCCTTCTTGCCCAGGAGGATCCACTAGCCAGCCTGGGTGTGTAGGATCCAGCCAGGGCCTCCTACTAGACTGCCTAAGCAGATGCTGCAGTGGGTCACACCACAGGGCAGCCACACACAAACTCAAATGTTCCCAGTTAGAGAACCATGGAGACTGGTGGCTCCGATTTCAGTGGGGGCTACGAATCCATGCTGGGTTTTGGTCAGAAGTAGGCCGTAACTCTAAAGGAGCTATCCAAGGTGATGAACCCAATCCACAAAATTGCGTTTTTTTTTTTAAGAGTTCTGGATGGTTCTGACTGAAACCTGGAATAGATTCATAACCCTGCCAAAATCAGAGCCACCAACCTCCATGGATTTGTTGGTCAGATCAGGAAAATACTGGTTGGTTAGGCACCCAAGAGTGAAGGGCACAAATGTAGAATTGGGCTTGTACTTTATTTTAAAAAAAAATACTTGGAGGAGGAGCCTAATACTTTCTCCAGCTCTGCCTCCCCATGATTTTTTTAAAGAAACATGCACTTGCTTTAATGTGTGCATAGCGTTTACAGTTCAAAGCATCTCACGATCTCCTGCTGTATCTGTGCAGATGAATCGCATGAGTGGAGGGAGGGGGGGAAACAGACATTTT
The DNA here is from genome assembly GCF_023053635.1 of Elgaria multicarinata webbii. Lineage (NCBI taxonomy): Eukaryota > Metazoa > Chordata > Lepidosauria > Squamata > Anguidae > Elgaria > Elgaria multicarinata. The sequence continues at coordinate 32,101,722 of NC_086174.1, forward strand.
TTTGGAGGGGTTGAATTAAGTTTTACAAGAAATGCGTCAAGAACAGCAGCCTTTCCTGGATGCAGCTGAACAACAACTCTTTCTTCTAGTTAAAAAAAGAAAAGAAAGGAAAAAAATAGCCAAGGAGGAAAAGGAGGATGAGGGATAGGGCTGGAGGGGAATGAAACAGACTCGGTGAATAACATACTCAAGAGCTCTCCTGCACAATGAGATTAGCATGATGTGATCATTTTGATGCCAAGGTGCTAACACAATAATACACGCGAGTTTGCCAACTTTTCAAATTGAATGTATTTGATTATTTGCTTTTAATTAGGGTGAGTTTTGGAGTGTGTACACGATTGTTAGAGATCCGTGCAAAGCCCTGTGCGGTAGGACGATGCATTCTCTGTTTAAAAAAAAAAATTAAAAGAGAAGGCACGCCATTGTTCTTTTTGAGCTGTGAAGAATGAGATTTAACGGCAATGTTAAATGTTTTAGTCTCCTCTCTCTCTTGTTCCTCAGTGTTTCAGCTGACTGGCACAGCCCAGCAGATGTGGGAAAATAAGGCTGCAGTCGGTGGAGGATGGTGGCTCCGATGTCAGTGGGGCAGTGAATCTGCTCTGGGTTTCAGTCAAAACCAGTCAGAACACAAAAGGAGCTTCAATCAGAACCAGTCAGCACTCAAAAGGAGCTATCCAAGGTGCAGAAGCACCTTGGATAGCTCCTTTAGATTTATGACTCAAACGCAGAGCGGATTCACCGCCTCACTGACATCAGAGCCACCAGCCTCCACTGGCTGCAGTCCTATACACACTTAACAGGGAATAAGTCCCATTAGATTCAATGGGACATAACTTCTGTGTTGATATGCATAAGATTGCACTAAATCTCCTACCTGATCTCCTTGTGAAAGGCTCCATTCTAAGAAAAGAGAACGCCAACTCCAGATGTCTTGATACATACAAGAGTGGCCTCTACAGTCTTGTTCTCAGTTCCTTAAGTGAGATCTTAAGAAAGCTCCCCCTCCCTGTCACGGATTCACTCTGCGCTGAGCTCATTTTTCTCAAGTGCTTTGGTGGGGCTTCAGAATGGCTCTTGTCAAAGCTACCCTCACACACAGATGTCTCTGCTCTCTTGTGGGTCTTATCTCATGCGCATTTTTTAAAAAAACATTCAAAAGTGCAGCCAGTCTGTGTGCAAGTAAATTGAACATTCCTCCTGGGATATTGCATGCCTTGTGTGCACACTCTTGCCATTAGGATATTGCAAGAGCCTCCCCCTCCCTCCCAGAACACTGGGAGGTGTAGAAAAAGCCTATATGTCCAAACCATCTTTAGCCCCACAATATTAACAATGGGCGACAGTGCAGGGTTTCGGTAAGCTATTCTTTCGCACCACAGCTCCACCAATCTTTTTTGTTTTTAAAATTATTGCATTTATTTCCTGCCTTTTTTCTTCCAAGGAATCCAAGGCGTCACACATAATCCTCCTCCTCCTCTCCCTCTTCTCCATGTTATCCTCACAACAGCAACCCTGTGAGGTAGGTTGGGATGAGAGCCTGTGACTGACCCAAAGTCACCCAGTGGGTTTCCATGGCTCAGTGGGGACTAGAACCCGGATCTCCAGACTCCCAGTCCAACGCTGGCCACACTGGCTCTCTGCAACAGAGGTATTATAGTGGACTGCACTGCAAGGTTAATGTATTATGATTACTATTTATTTCATTTGTATATTGCCCCATAGCCAAAGTTCTCTGTTTACAACAATGGCTAAAAATACAAAATACAGCATAATAAAAGTAGTCTAAAAATTTTAACACAGGAAAATTAAAACAAAGTAAACAGGTAAAAGCAAAGGAAGGAAGTGAGTTTCTCAGCTTCAGCTCAACTCCCAATCTGGAACAGGGGCCTGCTACCTCTGGAGAAGACTGCAGAGTTGTTGAATGCCACTCAGAGCCTGATCTGCAGTATTCAGTGTGAATGACACTGATGGGTGATCATAAGCTACACTTGCCCACCAGCAGTAGCCCCTTTTAAACTGCAACACGAGGACAATGAACTTCACTTGCTCTGGAAGTTGCATTAGCAGGGCTTTAAAAAAAACACATCCCCTATTTCACACTAAAGGAAAACAGATAGAAAGAGCAAGAATTCTTCTCTTTGCTACTCTTAGGATTGGGGTGTGGAAGGCAGACACACTGGTGTACAACTTCTCAGATTTCTCAATGGATTTCTATGTTTTTAATTGTTCTATTGTTTCAAATTGTTGTACAGTGCCTTGGTGGCTTTTTTTTTTCTTTTAGCAGATCTATAAATGTTAAGGGTGCTGTTGCACCATGTCCTGCCTTATTGGTCCCTGGCTGATTGCTGGGTTGGCCACTGTGTGAACAGAGTGCTGGACTAGATGGACCCTTGGTCTGATCCAGCATGGCTCTTCTTATGTTCTTATGAAGACATCTGAAAATGGCTTCTCAATGTCAACCAAAAATTAACCTATTCAGACAATAAGATGGTTCTCTCTGTCCTTTTTGTATCTTGGTGTCTCTTTCTTCATCCCTTTTTTCCACCTTGGAGGAGGAAAGAGAAGGAGAGTAATGGAATAAAGAACAATGGAGGGAGATATAACTGCCCACTTTTTGCTCTCCTCCTCCTTATCCCCTTTACACACCTTGCCTTTTCTCTCAGCAATCTCGTCTGCTTGCCTGCCCAGCTGATCAGCAGTGGTTGAATTTTCTCAGGTCAGTACAGCTTCTTCTTCTAGCCAACCACTCATAGCCAGCCAATTACATTCCTTGCTTCCCCCATTCCCTCCCCACAACTGACTCAATATTCTGTGGCTACTGAACAGGCTCAGTTCTCATTGACTGTTTGGGTCCCCCGTCCTTTTAGTGTTTTTATCCTAAATATTTCTTGTACTTCTGAACAAATTCAGGGTTACCACCAGTCTGCTGATTCCTCCCTGTGTGTGGATGGTCCCATTTTGGCTATGTAAGGATTGCCACTCATTTCTGAACTTTACAAATAGAAGGAATGAGCTACCATAAATTTTGACATGCTGTAAGTTTTTTAAATTTGTATTTTTTTAACTTGTTGGTTGTTTTATGATGGTTTTTAATTTTTGTGAACCGCCCAGAGAGCTTCGGCTATTGGGCGGTATAAAAATGTAATAAATAAATAAATAAATATGATTTCTATAGCTTAACTTGGAAATGTCAAAAATAAAAATCCACTTTGGTTGTAAGGCAACTTTTTTTTTGAGCGTAATACAGCTGTATGGAGAAAGTCCTACAGACAAAGAACTCAACTGGCAGTGTGAAAAGCAGGTATATTTATACACAGTAGCATCTTAACCAATTAGCAGTTAGCAAAGTTCTAAAGCAAAACAAAGACAGATCAAAGAAAACTTCTTCATTATACCTTATCAACAGATGGCCCATAACTCTTCTGGCAATGTCAGATTGACCTGGATGATCAGTCCTCCTTATGAAGTTAGCTTATTTGTCTTCTACTATATCAAGAGGTCTTGACAGTTAGAAATTCCAATTAAGCATTACCTTGCTGATATAACAGTTTTACCATTACAACACATTCAGACACATGCATTATTCCAATCCCATCATGCAGTTCACTTGCAAGAACCGAACTACACACAGAGGCCTACATACAGAGCAGGTATATCAAGGCTTCTGGCCTTGTTTTCTCAGCTCCCCCTTTGGGCCTTCTAATGTGGTCACCAACCACATTAAACTTGCATTGTCATCGATAGTTCAATCTCTTTCTTTCGGTTTCTCTTCCTCAAGCATCTCTTTCTGCATAACAACTGACCATTTGCTTCAGTTCTGTCATTTTGTGACACCAGCATGAAACCTGGAATCGAGTCACAGCCTCACTGAAATTGGAGCCACCAGCCTACATGCAACCTTCAAGTTGAGTTGTTGAGGAACACTAGCAGGTAGGATGCTATTGCCTTCATGTCCTGCTGGTGATTGGCCACTATGAAAAATAGGATTCTGAAACAGATGGGCTTTGATCTGATCTGACAAATCCTTTGTACACAGGAGAACTTCAGTAGGCATAACTATATGGCATTCCTGCAGAAGTGAAATCTCCCACATTCACTTCAGTGTCAAGGACAGCGAGCACATGGAAAATAGCCAGTACTGCCATTCCACAAATATTTGCCCAGGACTTGCAAAAGAGTTTGCTCAGTACAAGAACAGGTATATTCTATAGCCATTTCCCTTCTTCTATGCATACAAGCTATGATAGATGTGAGAGAACATCTTTGGATTTAGTTTGACTTTCCTCACATCACACTCCCATGCAAAGTGCAAAAAACATTTTGTGAATGGAAGACATCTCCACATGCAAAAGGGCATCTTTGGATCCAGCCCTGCATGATGTCCTTATTTCATATCCTGCCATTTTTCTACATGGTCATAACATCAACCTAAGGTAGCTTAGGCTGGGCTATGGTGGCTTGCCATCCAAGTCATCTAATGAGTTTTGTGGGCTGTGTGAAGACTTGAATAGAGCTTCGGCTATTGGGCGGTATAAAAATGTAATAAATAAATAAATAAATTAAACCAAGATCTTCCTGTTCCAATGCCTATCCCAGGGGCTGGGGAACCTGTCCCTAGAAAGGCCATGGAGCCACTAGGAAGGTCAATCGGCACTCTTCATCTGATGGTGAGCAGAGACAGAGCCAATGGTGGGTGGAGTTGGAGCTAAAGGGGGAAGAAGCCATCCATTCTCCTTATCTGGCTCCCTTTTTCCTGCACTCTGAGCAAAGAGCAGGCCTGCAGTGTCCAGGGAGCCTAGAATGGGCTTGGAGGCCTGGGGTTATATGTTCTCCATACCATACTAGCTCACCACTATGGGTATGTGGCCCTTGTTTGTAAGCATGAGGCAGGGAAAGTACAGAAAAAGGGTCTCTCTAGCTTCCAACATCTAAGAATATAAGAAGTGCCAAGCTGGATTAGACCAAGGGTCCATCTACTCCAGCACTCTGTTCACACAGTGGCCAACCAGCCATCACCCAGGGACCAACAAGCAGGACATGGTGCAACAGCACCCTCCCACCCATGTTCCCCAGAAACTGGTGCACACAGGCTTACTGCCTCGGATACTGGAGATAGCACACAACCATCAGGGCTAATAGCCTTCACCTCCAGGAATTCATCCAACCCCCTTTTAAAGCCATCCAAATTGGTGGCCATCACTACATCTTGTGGTAGTGAGTTCCATAACTTAACTATGTGCTGTGTGAAGAAGTACTTCCTTTTATCTGTCCTGGATCTCCCACCAATCAGCTTCATGGGATGACCCCAGGTTCTTGTATTTTGAGAGACTTGTCCAGATCAATTGACTCTACAGATCAATTGACTCTACTACTTGTCCAGCTCAATTGTGGCGCTTTGCTATATATAATGCATATAATGCATCATTCATAGCCTGATGTGTGAACCAGATCCGGGTGGAACACACACAAAAACCGATATGGTTCCTGAACACAGAACTTACAGTCTAAGACAGGTACTAGGTAGACTGAAGAGGAGAACGAGTCTAGAAAAGGAAATAGCAGGGAAGTACAGGAGGAGTATCTAGCAGAAGGCTAGGTGGCAATGTTTATACTAGTTGACCAGATGAAAATCATTTGACAACAATATTGATATAGGGAATCATGTCAGCACCTCTTCTACCAACATTTGATGGAAACTGTAACTTCCCTTCATAGGAACAGCATGATGATGATGATGAAAAGCAGCAAAACCAGCCCTAAACCAAATTGAACTGTATGCTGTTTACTTTCTTGGTTCCTTTGCAGCTTTAAAGAACTTGCTTCTTTGGCACTCACTAGAAATCAGGAGACGAGACATACATTGTGGGCAACAGCACAAGCCTTTTTACCTACATACTTTTTCAGATGGACATGTATATTTAAAATCCCCCCCACCCCCTTAAACAATAGAAAGAAACAAATGGTTGACAATAACAACGGCAGCAGCTCTTCAACAAAAGCATGCAATTATTACAATTATACTATCCTTGATTAGGCTCCCATGCATTGCATTTCAATGTAATTGATGTTGTAGGTTGACACATTGGACACCAAATATTCTCGCCTGTCCCCTTCACTCTTTTGTTTCAGAGCCTGATTTGCATTTTCTATGCTTTTAGTAATGAAGACTTAGCACTTTTCCTCCATTAGAAAAAGAGAGAGAGAGAGAGAGAGGGAGACAGACACACACGCACGCACATACACACACATACAATAATCTGCAACTCGGCACTTGTTTAAGGATTCTGACCCCCCAAAATACCACTTTGCTTCACACATTAGCTGCTTACAAAGAAGGGAGCTAATGTATCATCTAATTGGGCAAACCACTGCATCTGATTTCTCTCAATCAGACTATTAGCTTCGTAATTACCCATCTGCCTCATGTGGAAAAACGGCAAGGCGAACACCCAGCTAATAACATTCTCAAGAGCTCTCCAGCACAGTGAGATGAGCACAATGTTGCGAGATATAGTCCCTAACCATTTAAGTGCCAAGGAGGTCTCCACAATGCAGGGGGAGTTTGCCAACCTTCCCAGTTTGAACATGGTTAATTATTTGTCTTTAATTAGTCTGAGTTTTGTGGCTCCATTTGGAGTTTGTGCGTGTGCATGTGTGTGTGGAGAAACAAATGTCAGAAAAGAAAAACCCCTTAAGCATCCTATCGGTCTATTCTAAAATATATTTGGTGTGTGTGTGTGTGTGTGTGTGTGTGTGTGTGTGTGTGTGTGTGAGAGAGAGAGAGAGAGAGAGAGAGAGAAGGCAGCATTGTCCTTTGTAGCATGAGCAAATGGAAGACAGTTTACCCCAGGATCGATATTTATTGATATCTATCTATCTGTCATTCATCTATAATCTATCTTTGTCCCTGTGTCTTATGTAAGGAGTTTATTCTTCTAGAATTGGATGTTGACATTCCATAAAGCTCCAACGATTATGGAGGATGTGCATCAGCTATCAAAAATAGCAGCCCGCCTCCTCTTCTCTTTCCTGTACTATTAAAACAAAATAGACGCTGTGACGTCATCATGTTGTGAGTCTCTCCCTTCTGCTTTATTCTCTGCCATGTGCAGTGGTGGGGAAACTCACAACATTATGCCACAATAACATGTGTTTTGCTTTATTAGGTGTAATGGAAAATACGAAAGGAGCTGTGACTCTGTGGTCGAATACCTGCTTTGCATATGGAAGATCTCCGGTTTAATCCTTGGCATCTGGGAAAAACTCCCATCTGAAACCCTGGAGAGCTATTGCTGCCAGTCAGTGTTGACAATACTGGGCTAGATGGACCAAGGGTCTGACCTGATAAAAGGCAGCTTCCTGGCTATGAAGCAAGAAGGAGAAGGATCCTCAATAAAGACAACCAGGTGGATCAATGGACCCACAGGAATTGCAAAAAAACAGATGAAGCTCAGGCTAAAAATACGTTTTATGTACTGAAAAAATACGTTTTATGTACTGAAAATGCATGTACCAAACTAAACTCACTGTTGCAACTGAAGGCACAAGGTCTCAAGTTGACATAGGTTCATTTATATCTCAAAAATACAACCCAGTGTGGTAACATCCAATGCAATTAAGTGGAAGAAACTTCATGTAACGAGGCTAGATTGAACACAGAGCTAGTAATGCTGCAGACACAGAGTCTCAAATGATAATATACAATAGGCCTTCTCAGGAATTCAAAATGGTGCGGCATCTACTCTAACACTAATGAGTACCATTCAAGAATGTGTCATTTCAACAAATAATAATGTTGAGAGTAAACATAAATAATTTTCATCTACCGCACAAAGATAAATACAGTTCAACAATGTCTCTTGATGACACTAGTGAACAATCAATATTTTCATACAAGAATGGATGCATCTGGTTCTGGCCAAAAGACCATTTTATATGTTAAGCAGAATCGAGTGGTCAGCTTTTCTTGAATGATACTGTTTCAAGCTGCAAGGAATTTGCGTGTCTGAATGCTCTTCCACAGGTGAACACCCATACCCACGACCTCTTTGCCTATAGATGTGCCATGGTTACAACAGCTGGGACCCAGAGAAATGATCTGACCAAGCATGGGAAGAGTCTCGGATAGGCTTCAGGCAGTCAGGACCATGGATAGCTCCTGCTGGCAGCTCATGGCAAGTGAGCGCTTGGAGTGGAGCTCTAGGAATTGTCTGATGCCCTTGGTAAATTTGATTTAATTAATCCATATTAAGAACATGCAGACATCCAGATAAGGCCCAGCCTGACCTGCATCACCACTGCTAGTTCTCACCTGAAATCAGGCAGGAAAGTGGGGGTTCTGCTGCTGCCTTCAGCCCCTTCCCTCAAAGGAGCCCCAAGAGCCTGCATGGGACAGATTGGGATACCTAACAGGCCAGAGTAGTCCCACAGGCCAGAAGTTCTGCACCCAAACTGTTGATTGAGGATTCCAATCCTTGAGCATTTCTGTGATGACAGAAGTAGGACTTGCATTTAATCAGGAATCGGACTAAATTACAGATAATCATTTAATGCATAGCAGGGGTGTGCACTCTGCCCTGGAATTATCTGGTAATCACAAACTTCCGCGGAACATTAAATTTTCCAGAGCAGAGATTGGCTGCTTCCAAACCCATAGATTAATATCAGAGCAGAGACATGCCCAATCAGAGCTTCTAAAGTCTCCAAAATTATCCTGCTGTGTGTTTCTGTGTGTGTGTGTCTAAAATCGAATATCTCCATCTCTTTATCTATATCAAATGTGCAGATATAAACATTTTTGTTAATTTCAATTTTTTAAAATTCTAAAAATCGAAGCATGAACCAACCTGATTAAAACTTGGCAGTGCTAAAGCCCCACTTAAGAGCTATCACTCTGCCAAGATTTGTCTCTTTGTCTTTAAAAATGAGGGAGCTGTAAGCATTTCTGTTAATACTGGTTACCTGAATACTGAACGGTTCTTCGACAGGTAAGTCGACAAGGCAGAGAGAGGGAACTGCCCCAGAAATCAAGGCAGAGAAACACCTCTATGGAACTCCAGATTGAACTTTGAGGCAGAGAAGACTCACTTTGCACACCCCTAATGCGTATTTTAATATTAAATATTATAAGCAATCCATATATTATTATATGGAATTCATTACAACAAGATACACCACAAGGTGGCTTTTTGCAAGGATGAGTGGGGCCTCCAACAAAATGTTGACGTTAGGAGTTCTCCCTCTTAGGACTCCCACCACTCTTTTCTGTGCCCTCTCTCCTTGGTTTTCCATCCCACTCCAGCAGCCAGTCAGCGTTCCATCGCCACTGAGCACACTCAATCCTCATTTACCTTCTTTGGCAACTGTCCTAGTTGTCTTTCTCAACAAAATGTTCTGGAAAGTTTCCTCTTGCCTGTGGATACCCCCTTCTTCGGTGTGGGTGATGCTATTTTGTCTACATAACACAACAGCACTCACAGCCCAAACATTGTGGGAATGGTTAGACCAGCATCAGATGGTTTTGTACTACAGTTCCCACCACCCTTGATCATTAGACAGGTTGGCTGGGGCTGATAGAAGTTGAAGTCTGAAATATCTGGAGGGCACCAGGTTGGGGTAGGGTGGAATAGGCAAATCCATGGAGGTATCACCTTCATGATTTGTTTGTACGTGCCCAGAAATATTTGGCTGGCCATTTTAGGAGATAAGATTGTTAGACTAGATCCACCCTTAGTCCATTCCATTAGGAGGATCCTTATGCTCTTAATCAGAAATAAAATATTGTAATGCCTCTTTCATGGTACCATTGTTGATTGCTGATGTAAACAGAAGAATCAATTGTGCAGTTAAAGGCAGGTGAGCTCCTCTACACAGCATCTACTTTACAAAGAATGAGTAGGAGAACTCCATGACAGCAGAAAGTTCCCCCACTGCAGGCTTAAGGGAGTTTGTAGTTTAAACCTTGTTTCAGCCACAAATCTAGTAGCATTGGGCTAGCCATTTTTCTGTCAGCTTCAACCATCACCTGCAATCTAGAGATAATTATACTGGACTAGTACCTTACAAGAACATTGATCAATGATTGCATATCAGTGACGTGCTTGCAATTCTTGGAAGAGCCTAAATAAGTGGTAAGTATAATTGTTGTTGTTGTTGTTACAGGATAAAGCAGTTAACTATTTATTTATTTAATTAATTTATATCCCTTGAATGCAAATTTAATTTATATCCCTTGAATTTATTTATTTAATTAATTTATATCCCTTGAATGAGTCCTTCAAATTGACTCAAACAATCATAGAAAAATAAATAAAACAGCCACCATCAGTTTAAAACCCCTAAACTAAAATTGTTATTTTTAAAACAACAACAACAACAAACAGCTCTAATGGTTACAAGAAGAGTGTAGAGATAATTGTGCAAATAGCATCAAAGCTATATATAATCTTAGACAGCCATACATACCAATACCAGTTCTATTGGTGACTGAACGTATGCTATCAAAGGCACCCTGGGAGTTCTTGATAACAGCTGTGAAAAGCACCACTAGCATGGATATTCTCCTAGCAGTGTTTTGCCAGCACTAGGGGGTGGGTGGGAAGGGGTGTTTGGGGGGCAGTTCAGGGGAGTCCTTGGATTCAAAAAACCTTCATTCTCCCAAGACAACCCAGCCAAGGGGGAAAAAAAGACCAATGCCCCAGGGTTAGCTAAGTGATTTTGCCTCTCACTGGTGTTGGGGGCAGGGAGGCGTTTTTGTTAAAAACAGAGCTGGCCCGTTCCAATTTATTTATTTGTTTGAGGCCCTCATACTGAAGGCTGAATTTTTAGGATGATGAACCTAGGGAAAATTCCCATGATTTCCATTTTCATGTGATAACTTGCAGTGGGGCCTGGAGTGAGGACAAGTACAGATTTAGTATGAGCAGAATAAAGCTTGAAACTTTGTGGAGAAATTAATGTAGCCGGACTGAAAAGGACTTTAGAAACAGCAGCTTTTGCTGTGGGCATAAGCTGTCAATCTTTTTTAAAAAAGTGAGTGGAAGACTGCAAATGAGGTTCGTGCGCTTTGTTCATTTTTGTTCTCTGTCATTTAATCAATGCTTTGATGTGGAATTCATGGCCTTCTAGATTCATAAGGGTCAATCTAGGGGGTGTCTTTATGATGCTGCTTTGCTGCTTGGTTCCCACAAAAAGCCGCAGCATGATAAATAAGGAATGATAAATCCTGATGGCAGGAGGGAACGTGGGTGATCTGGCTGGAAAAGCCGCAGCAGCGGCGGCCATTTGGCTTGTCAAAATTGCCCTCTGTCATGCCTTCCTGTGCTTACCTGGATCTACCCTGGGCTTCGATCTGCCCCCAGGAACACCCACTGGATCAATTCAAAGTTAAGCTACCCCCAGCAGACAGAGGAAAGAACATGGTGACTTCAGAGTAAAGGAAAAACGCATGATCTGTAAACACTTTTAAAAAGTGTAGTTTCGGGGGAAAGCCTGTTGTGGCTGCAAATTGACAGCTGTGTGATACAAATAATGCAGCACCACTGCACAGCCAGAAAGGGCTAAACAGGGCATATAGTAGGGATGTGCTCCGCTTCTAATCGGACCGGCGAATTAGAAGCGGAGCGGGGTGCTTCGCCTCCCCTTAAGGTGGAGGCGAAGAGGATTGGGGGGCCGGCGGAGCATGGCGAAGAGGATCGAAGTGAAGGCGGATCCTTCGCCTCGATCTGGAGCTCCGCCAGAAAGGTAAGTGGGGTTTACCGGGCTCTGCCGCTGTCGCTGTCGCCCATGCGGCGACGGCGGCAGGGCCCAGTAACGCCCCCCACCCTCCTCTCCCAGCCTTACCTGGCTCCACTCCCCTCCACTGCGGAGCTCCGATTTGGAGCTGGAGCTCCGCGGCGAAGAGGAGTGGAGTATGGGCGGAGCGGCCCGCAGGGTGGAGCGGGGTGGGTGGGTCCGTGCACACCCCTAGCATATAGGCAAGCTCCAGAACACAAATCCATACATTTAATTTAACTTAATTTAATTTAACTTAAATTTAAACTCTGCTGTTTTAATCTCATATTTTAACCTATATCAATTTTTGCTGTGTGGTTTTATCCTGGTCATGCTTTTTATATTGTATTTGTGTTTTTAAATTGTTGTTTGTTTTATTATGCTCTTCATGGTTTTAATTTTTGTGAACTGTCCAGAGAACTTCGGCTATTGGGTGGTATAGAAATAAAATAAATAAATAAATAAATAAAAATAAAAATATAGGAATGTACAAGAATTTTGTGTCTGTTTATAAATCAGACAAACATGTCCTGTTTGCAAGCCAGAATGTGAATGTGAGCAAGTGTGTGTATTTTAATGTTTGCAAATTCTCAAATTTGTGACTGCATTTGAAAAATGCATATTTGTTGAAAATGTAAAATATATGCATTTTTATGCTTTAGCCAATGGTGGAGGAAGTGTACAGTTCTCAAAAATGTGTACAGAAATGTGCACATTTCCCATTTGAAATACGGGCTATTGCTCTTCGGTCAAGTTGAAAAACTGATATGGGAGCAAACTGAAATGAGCTCAGTGGCGGCACTAGAAAAAAAATTCGGGGGGGGGGCGGGCACAGCAGGGGCAAAGTACATTTCTAGGTGGGTGGGCTGTGCCCCACATATTAAGGTCTCCAAAGAAATATAATGGTATATCTTACACTATAACCAAGGTGTTAGCTATCCCACCCAATTTTGTGTCATCTGCAAATTGATAAGCATTCCCTGTACCTCCTTGTCCAAATCATTAATAAAAATGTTGAAGAGCACTGGGCCCAGGACGGAGCCCTGCGGTACCCCACTCGTTACCTCCCCACAGTTTGAGAAGGTTCCGTTGATAAGCACTCTTTGAGTCCGATTCTGTAGCCAACTGTGAGTCCACCTAATAGTTGTTCCTTCTAGCCCACTTTTAGCTAGTTTGTTAGGGTGACCATATGAAAAGGAGGACAGGGCTCCTGTATCTTTAACAGTTGTATTGAAAAGGGAATTTCAGCAGGTGTCATTTGTATATATGGAGAACCTGGTGAAATTTCCTCTTCATCACAACAGTTAAAGCTGCAGGTGCCCTGCCCTCTTTTAAATCTGGTCACAGTATAGCTGCAGTAATAGTATAGCTCCTGCAGCTTTTACTGTTGTGATGAAGAGGAAATTTCACCAGGTGCGACGTGCATATAAATGACACCTGCTGAAATTCCCTTTTCTATGCAACTGTTAAAGATACAGGAGCCCTGTTCTCCTTTTCATATGGTCACCCTAAGTTTGTTAATCAGAATATCATGGGGCTGTGTCGACTGCACTTCTGTTATGCAGCTTCAATCCAGTAGCTTTTTTCCAGTTGTTGTACCCTTTGAGAGTAAATGGATTTTCAGCAATACAGGGATCTTTTCCAGAGAAATGGCGACAAACAAAGCAAAACACAGCATTTTGTATTACACTGTATTCTAACCAAGAACAGCATTTGTACCATGCTGGGTTGAAATGTCTCCATGACGATTGGCCATATTTTATTGATGGATAACGTTTTAGCACTGTTTGAATTTGACTTTCTTCTTGAGACTTTGCAATGTCACTTGGACCAGGTAATTTTTTTTTTTTTTTAGCACAAAGGGAGGCATTAACTCAACCCCTAAACAAGCATCTGGCAACTCTGAAACACTTTCGTCTTCAGAATTATCTATTTCAGAAATATCAGACTCACTACTACTGCCAGATAATTCCTCCTCCTAGTCAAGTTCTGGTTCAGTTAAGTCTTTCCAAGGAACTCTGTGTTTCTGTGACATCAGACTTTTTCCTGAGTTTTGCTTGGCTTGTGAAGTAGTAGTCTAAAGATCCAAAAGACAATGTTTTTGAAGATGATGCTCCTGATGAAGCTGAGTTTTTTTTTATTACAATCCATTGCCTTTGTAACACGTAATTAAAGAAATAAGAGGCATTGAATATGGTGAGATTGATGAGTAAACATTGTGAGCAAATTATCACAATTTACTCTTGCACTGTGAGTGAATTCTCCCCACCCACCCACCCACCATTCCTGTCTTAATTTCTGAGGAGAAAAAAGGAAGATGTGGAGAAGGTACAGATTAATTCTTTCCTCCCCCCCCCTTATTTTTCCTGGCCGACTGTAATGAGAAAAAAAGGAAGAGATCCATGGAATAACCAGTGTTCTTCTAGCTGGCTGGTGCGGGAGTATAGTTTGGAGAACTCCTAAGAAAAAGTTTAGGCATCAGGGGTTTTAAGTGTGATGCAGTTATGAGGGCCCCCATCCCAAACCTCAGTTACCTAACCCTAATTGGTGGGGCAGAAAGTGGGTTCATTGGAGACAGAGCCAAGGGCGTCACCACCCTCCTAGAAACCTCTAGAATAACACAGAGAAAGCAGTTTTTGGCAGAGCCCAATTATTGAAGCAAGGGGAGGTAGGGAAGGAAGAAACCCATTTCACACACAGGCAAACTGAGGCAGGAGGCAACTAAGAGTCAATTACTGCAAGAGAGTGAGTTTGGGTTGCATAATTGCAGCACACTTAAGTTCCCAGAGCCAACAGAGAGCAGGCTTAAAAAAAAGTGTCTTAAACACACATGCACACAATTTATCCAGGTTATGTCACAGCACAGAGAAAGGCATTTATAGACAAGCTCACTTCTCCAACGTTTAAATTAAATGCAGATGGGAGACCAAGAAACCCATTTCACACATAGATAAACTGAGGCAGCAGCTAAATAGGAGCCAATGACTGCAAGTGAGAGAGTTTGGGTTACATAATCACATGTTTAAAGGGGGGAAATGCGCTCCATCAAACAGGAGGAATTTAGCCACGAATATATATTAACTTGCACCACGAAAAGCAAAGAAATTATTTTTTAAAACCACGTGTTCACAAAATGGATTCTAGGCCCAAACACACACACACACACACTCAAGAATTTCTCAATCTGAAAATCACACACACACCAAGCCCAAATAGATTTTTACATGACATGGCACCACATAGTTACATGCATTCCCTATTGTCACAGCCCCATGAAAATATTTTTTACATGAATCTATTGGGCTCTGATGGGAATGGTTTTTGTTAAAACAAAAGTATTTTTGCTGAGGGAAATAATCCCCTACCCACCCAGAAATGAGCAAAGGAGATAGCAACCACCAGCAGCAAGAAACATTACAAAAAATAGCAATAAGATCATGCCAGGATGAAGATGATAGTGATGTTCTTGAAGCTGCCTGCCCCCACCCCACCCTGCTCAGACGGAGCTGGCCAGATAGGCAAAGGTTAAACAGCAAACAGTAAAACTTTAGCAAAACTATTATACACTGGGCAAAACAGGCTGTTGGCAAAAAGCAACATGCAAAACAAAACAAAACAAACAAACAAACAAATAAAAAAAACCCCAAAACCAAAACCCCAATATACATAACGACAATGTGCTGAATATTAAAAACCCCAAAAAGCTTTTTGCAACCAGCGCAGAAATATTTTACAAACCGGATTCAATTCACAAAAAGGCAAAAGTGGGGTAAATAAAATGTTCCTCAGTGCAGAAGATTTGAATAGCGTATTGAGCATTGTCAATATTGACAAACAATATTAGGAAGTGTTTTTATAAGGGAGAGCAATAATATAAACGGAATGCTAGATTGTCAGCAGACTGTCTTAAGGGAATGAAATGATATCAGTAACTTAAAGAAAAGGAGAATCTTTTAAAACATACTTAAACAGGGTGCAGTTGGCAGCCGTGGCGAAAGCAGAGGCAGCAACCTGGGGCCTGGGCCAGTTGCTCCTTATCTCTTCCTTGTTCTTTCCTCCTCTTCAGTTGGATTTTGCTCCCACCAGAAAAGGAGCAAGCAAAACAGGCGTCGGCAGTGTCTGCTCACTCAGGCTGCTTAGCCTGGCCTGCCTGGCATGTGCCGCTCTCCGCTTCACGCTTGCGCAGTCGCTCCTTCCTAACCTTCCCACCCTGCCCCACCTCTTTCTAAAACAACAAGCCCCTTCTTCCAGATAATTAATCACCATGACAACGAGGCCTCAAAGCCTCCGCCCAAGCAGCCACCCAGCAGTGAAGCCCTGGAACTGGCTCTGGAACTGGATCAAATCCTGGTCTCCACTGCCGCTGGCTTCTCGGCCATCCCAGAATGCAGGCAATTATAACAGGAGTCCTAAAACTGGGGTGGTAAGCTCCTTGTTTGGGGGGGTGCTACCCCCCTCCACCCCCCCTTGGAGCCGCCACTGAATGAGCTTCAAAGTAAATTTCGAAGAGAATTGTGGTGTGCTAAAAAACTAACTGGTTCTCCCATCTCTACATACATACTATTACATGGTACATCTATAATAATAATAATAATAATAATAATAATAATAATAATAATAATAATAATAATAATAATAATAATTTATTTCTTGCTTGCCTCTCCATTTTGATCGAGGCGTGGAACAACAATAAGTGATAGAATACATAATACGCAATTAAAACATAATATACATTGTTAAAAACATCCTAAAAACATTTTAAAATCAAAGAAAGCCCTAACGTGACAAGATTGTATATTCTACAGAAGGGCAGACACAAGATATCTCATAATCTACTGGTAGATCTTGAGGTGAATTGCAGAAGATCAGCAAGAGTTGCTAACTTCCAATTGTATAACAGTAGCATCAATAATATGACTTCTCCCACCTAAATTGGGTTCTGCTGAAATGGAAAAAGCTTTTGTGTGGGCCAGTATGGACTGTGATGTTTCACTGTTTTATGTCCTTTATCTGTTATGTAAATGCTGTTTATACTTCATATGATAAGGCTGGTAAGTTGGGAGGGGGAGTGAAAGGATGGAATGTTGGAGTGAATACTGATTGGCTGTTGGATTTGAGTGTGTGAGGGGGAATGACAGTTGAAGTCAGTTGGTAGTTAGTAGTGGGAGAGAGCAGTGGGTAGTCTGCTGTGGAGGATAGATTAGTGTAGGGTCTGTGTTTTATTGCTTTGGGAATAAGAGGGAGTAGGAGGAGTGAGATTAGAACTCTAGAGGGTAGAGTAGGCAAGGATACAACATGTCTTTATTGTATCAACAAAGTATGCTTGATAAAATGCATGAACTTCTTGTTAAAGAGAAGTTATTTTGTTTCACTCTGGATTGGATTCTTTAAGTACTGGAGGTAACATACTATTTTATATGGTGGCAGCGGTCAAGCAGAAGGTGAATAAAAGGTGCACAAAGTGCCAAGCTGGTTGCCGTGGGACCAAAAAAGGGTCAGAGAATCACAGAACTAGTGGGAGAGTTAAAGCTGATGCCCAGAGGTGATCACCGAAAGGAAAAACAATCCACAGGGTGGGCAGCCGTATACTGACTGGGTTGATGGTTGGGATCCTTTAAAGAGAAAGGTAAAGAGTCCCAAGGTGAGTGGGTCATGACATGGACCTCAGTTCCATTCTGGTTCAGAAAACAAATCTCTAGAATCAGAATATGGGCAGAGGCACTCTGTTCTTTAATTCCAAGTATTTGGCTTTTGCACCTGGCTTTGGTTGGTGGACAAAACAATTTTTTTAAAAAAACCAAAGTAGATCTGACAAGTCCACCCTGTTCTACAGCAAAAGCTAGACATAGTCATTCCTTCTACTGAACTACATCCCATCATTTCCTTCTGGCACACAACTCTATTTCATAGTGAGGATAAACTGCTTTTAAATGGGGTTAATGGTAAGAAATTTACACAAGGGACTGCAGTTTTGTGAAGGCACTAAGAATTCCCTTCAGATTGTTAAAGCAGCATGTCATCATAGATACATATATTAACAGATCTCTTAATGTGTGTGTGTGTGTGTGTGTGTGTGTGTGCGCACACACATCTATCTATTTGCAATTCTTACTAAAAAAATAACTGCCACGACACAGGCTCTGAACACCAGACCTCACGTCTGCCACCACTTATTATGGGGCGACACAGGCTCTGAACAACAGACCCGGCCGAGGCTACTCCCTGCTCAAGCCAAGCACCACCGCTTGATACGCCTGAGGCAAGGGATAAAACCCACCTTCCTCCAAACTAAGTGGAGAAAGGGGTTTAAATGGAGAAGGATTTTAATATATAAAATAAAACACTGTGAATTGTATGTGCTGAGGTGAATGATTGTCAGAGTGGGTGTTAAACGAGTAAACTTTAGATGATAAATGCCAAACAGACATGTGGGATTTTTGTGGTAGTTTAAAAACAAAACAATCAAAATTTATTTTCAAAAGTACACAAGCTTTGTTTCAAATAAACTATTTAAAAACCTTTTTGAAACCTTTCATACAATCCTTTCACTCATTCACATACGCGGTTTCCTTTTTCTCACACAATCACTCTTGAACTTTATTATCAGTATTGATTAATATACATCAACTACGTGCACACCACACTCCAAAGACACCACTGTCTACACTGACCCTCAAATTTCCCAGAACTTAAGTACCCTAAACACAGAGAGCACTAAAGACTCTAAGGCCTCATTTACACCAAGCAGGATATTCCAATATGAAAGTGGTATGAGAGCAGTATATAAATGTCAGGAGCCACACTACTGCTTAATAATGGTATTGACGTGCACTGACAACTGTTGGGGCCCATTGACACATACCGTTTTCATAGCACTTTATCCTGCTTGGTGTGGCCCCTGCCTTTTATATACCACTTACATAGTGCAATATCCTGCTTGGTGTAGATGAGGCATAAGAGTATCTAACAAGTCTCCTCACAATACCCTCAGTCATTCCCTAATATATCACTCCTCCCCCCTCCGAAGGCATTCTAACTCCGCCCACTCAGGCCAACATTCTAAAATCCACAGACTTACAAATTGCAGACATACATTTGGGAACTGACTTGTGGGGTGTAATGCCACAATAACCTTAGAGCAGCTTGTTGCAGGATATTTTAACTCAACTGCACATAGTCTTT
Organism: Elgaria multicarinata webbii; assembly: GCF_023053635.1. Lineage (NCBI taxonomy): Eukaryota > Metazoa > Chordata > Lepidosauria > Squamata > Anguidae > Elgaria > Elgaria multicarinata. The sequence goes on from NC_086174.1 coordinate 32,120,679, forward strand.
CATTATTATTATTATTATTATTATTATTATTATTATTATTATTTATTTATTTATTTATTTATTTATATAGCACCATCAATGTACATGGTGCTGTACAGAGTAAAACAGTAAATAGCAAGACCCTGCCGCATAGGCTTACATTCTAATAAAATCATAATAAAACAATAAGGAGGGGAAGAGAATGCAAACAGGCACAGGGTAGGGTAAACAGGCACTAGGTAGGGTAAAACTAACAGTATAAAGTCAGAACAAAATCAAGTTTTAAAAGCTTTAGGAAAAAGAAAAGTTTTTAGCTGAGCTTTAAAAGCTGTGGTTGAACTTGTAGTTCTCAAATGTTCTGGAAGAGCGTTCCAGGCATAAGGGGCAGCAGAAGAAAATGGACGAAGCCGAGCAAGGGAAGTAGAGACCCTTGAGCAGGCGAGAAACATGGCATCAGAGGAGTGAAGAGCACGAGCGGGGCAATAGTGTGAGATGAGAGAGGAGAGATAGGAAGACTTACCATTGCTTCTAATTGAACAAACAAAGGTCACTTGACAGAATGGAAAACTTTTGTATCTGCAGACACAGAACTCTTTGTTGATATGGCCTTAACCTGGATGGCAATTCATAAGCTTTATACCACTCACATCTCTGTTTGTTTCTTCTTAGGAATTTTAATCACTTAGCACTCTGAACTGCCACTCTTAGGCCTTAGCTAGACCTAAGGTTTATCCCAGGATTGTCCCACGGTCGTCCCTGCATGCTCCCGGGATATCCTGTGTGTCATTTACATGAATAGGGATGCCCCCGGGAAAAACCTTAGGTCTAGCTAAGGCCCTAGTATCCATTTAACATCATGCCTACTGATGAAGGCAGAAGCTGAAATGTTTAGCATTGGGAGAGCAATCCTGTATTCCCTAGAGAGCATCCCAGCATTCTTTGGAGTTCCACCTCTATAGAATTCTTTGGAGTCCCCCCCCCCCGGGACTGTAGAGACTAGGGGTGTGTAGAGTGGACCTTCTCCGCCTTGAAATTTGAGCCGGAGTTCCATTAAGATGATTCTCTGCCCCGATTTCAGAGCAGCTTCCCTTATTCTGCCCAGTTGGATTACCTGTCTGGGAACTGCCTGTTTTCAGATAACTGCTCTAGTCAATGGAAATTAATCAAATGCTTACAGCTCCCACATTTTTAAAGATAAAGAGATGAAACTTGGCACAGTGATAGCTCTTAAGGAGTTTTTAGGAATTTTTAAATTCCCCATTAAACCATTACCCCCCTTAAACACACACATGCACACACACATCAATCCACTCCTGCACATAAATGGAAGGAGCTTTTATCCTTTACTTTGCTGATGCAGAGCTCCACTGCTGCTGGTGGAAGTTTCTACTCCATCCTTCTCCATCCTGGTGCCCTCCAGATCTATTGGACAGAGCCCCCCACCGCTCTGCACTGGAAGCCCAGCAAGCCAACAGGAGTAATAGTTTAACTTAAATAAAGAGCCTGGCTGTGCCTGACTCAGGTGTCAAAGTTTTCTTACTCATTATGCCAGCCAGCAAGCCCAGCAGTACTTTCACACTGTGGGAATGTGGATGATTGACTTCTATGAGTCTGAGCAGAAATGTGCTCCCCCCCACACCAGAATCAGCAGCCAGTTATTTATTTATTTATTTAATTACATTTATATACCGCCCCCAGCCGAAGCTCTCTGAGCGGTTTACAACAATTAAAAATAGTAGACATTAAAAGTATACAAAAATTTTAAAAAACATAAAAACAGTATAAAAACAACAACAGTATTCATTTAAAACAACAATTCTGGGGTCCATTAAAACAAACTTAACGTTAGTGTTTCCCACTCCCCTGAACACTGCGATTGGAGGAGAACATGGTCATAGACAGCACTGTGGCAATTCCTAATTGGTTAGCCACAGATGTCAATATCAAAGCTACTCCTCACCCCACTCAGCGTCTTCCAAATATGGAGATATTCAGTTGAGACACACACACACAGCAGGATAATTACGGAGACTTTAGAAGCTCCGACTGGGCATGTCTCCGCTCTGATATTAATCAATCGGTTTGGAAGCAGCCAATCTCTGCTCTGGTTACCAGGTAATTACACACACACAGCACTTACACCTGAAAAACAGTCAGATAATTTCAGAGAAATTAGAAGCTCCGATTGGGCACATCTCTGCTCTGATATTAATGGGTTTGGAAGTGTTCGCAGTTACCAGATAATTCCAGGGCAGAGAGCACACCCCTATTACAGACTGCTATGACCTCATAAGGGGGATTCTGAAATCTGAACCCTCTCCCACCTCCCTGAACAGCTGCCCAGGGCCAGGCAAAGCTGGTAATAGGCCCAGGCCGGATGGGAAATGTAGGCCCCATTTCAAACTGCTCAATAAGTATTTTTTAATCAGTTCTAAATACATATGAACTAGAACTATTTATAAAAAAGTAATGGCAAGCACTTTTATTCAAGATGGATGTACTGTAAGACATCACTTCACATTCAGAAATGCTTTACGTGCTTTTCTTTGGGCAAATTCATCATCATCATCATCAAAAACAACAACAACAAGAAAAATCAAGCAATGTTGCCTTGTCAATGTTAATATTCAAAACTGCTAATCCATACAAACGTTCTTGCACCATTGCAGACCAAAAGCATGGCTTGATTCATTTTAGGACACTGAAGCTCCTCTCATTAGAGGCCACGGTTGCTTGAGTAGGACCCCTCAAAATCGTAGGCCCATGCTAACTGGCTCCACTGGCCCCACTCTACCCAGCCCTGCAGCTGCCATTATTATTATTATTTATTTTATATAGCACCATCAATGTGCTTCCCGAGGCCTTGGAGAGGTCGGAAAGGGGAGGTAGGGTGACCAACTGTCAGGATTTCCCCGGATTTGTCCTGGTTTTTGCTCTTTCCATGGTGTCGGGGGATTTTCTATAATTTTCAATAATGTCCTGGAATGACACACCTTCCTCTTTAAGGCTGCCATTAGCATGGCAGGAGGGAATGACATGCTTTCTTGAGGCACATCATTCCCCCACCCCGAGCTCCAATTGAGGTCTTAAAGGGGAAAGTGGGTCATTCGTGGACATTATAGAAAAGGCCCCAATTGGAGTGGATGGTGGTGGTGCAGAATGAAATCCTTTCCCCTCCTCCACTCCAATCGGGTTCTTTAAGGTGGTGGGGGAATAACGTACTTTCTGCAGGACTCAGAAAGCTGCTTCCCCACACACACACTAGGTGTCCTCTTTTTTGGTTTCCCAAATATGGTCACCCTAGGGGAGGTGAAGGGAAGAGTCCAGGATACAAGGAATCCCATGCCCTCACCAGCCACAGCCCCAGCCCCAGCCCCAGCCAGCCTATCCTCTCTAAATGGGCTCAGAGAGAGAGAGAGAGAATGAGAATAAAAGCAAAACATGGAGGTGGAGAGGCTAAAATAGTCTGTCCCTCTTCCTGGCCTGCTGGAACCAGATTGGCAGGACATTGGAATCACAGAAGCCTCCAGATTTCAAGGCTTTCATCTCATAAGGGCACAAGCCACAGATTTGCACCCTAAACTTATTTTGAAATTACTCTGTTGTTAGTCTATCTACCTTTCATATATGTGTGCACACCACACCACACACGGGTTACCTGAGCTGTCAGGGTGACTTGCATCCTATAAAATAATAAATAAATACATCTCCACAATTAAAAACACAGCAGATAAAAAAAAATCACAATACTTTACCCATAGCAATAACAACAACAATATCTTTGTGTAACACTCAGTAAAATTTTAGATGTTTAAGCATCCTCTCCAAAGTATGGTCTTCTCCCAACAGATTTAATGCAGAGGGAGCATGAGGAGAACCGCTCTGGAGGATGGAGTTTCAAATGAGGACACCACCACTGAGAAGACCCTGCCCTTGTGTTCAGCAACCTGGTCTCTGACAAAGCTGGCACTTGCCGCAACAGCCCCCACCTGCAATAAGATTAAAGAGGAGGAGAATAAATGATTAAGGCAACTAAGAGCTTGACTCAGCCCTAGGGTGGGTCCTACTTTATGGAGGTCAGCCCTCTATTTGAAGAGCTGTCAGAGGACAGTCCTCTATTTGAAGCTTAAGCAAGCAGGCAGGTCACCTGGCCAATCTTCCCAAATATGGTGAGATGTATTATATTTTGAAATTATTGTAGATACATATAAAATAGCATATGCAGTATTATGCAAGTTGCTATGCTACTTGTCCTCCTTTTGGGTTGCACATTTCCTCTTGGGGGGGCCATGCATAAGTGCCTCCTCCTCACTCAGTTCTGCTGCTCTGGCTACTGTGATGGAAAACGCAGAGGAAACAAACTTAGCACAACTAAAATGGCCTGCTCTGTCATGCATCTAGCGTCTAATCCCCCTAACCGCCTCCACTGTGGTATAGAACATACATTATTTGAGTTTCTTTATTGAATTCTGCAGTTAGAATGAGTATTCATTAATTGCAATTATTTATGTCCTGCCTTTCAGGGCACAAATCCTTCCAAGGTGGCTTACAATCAAATCAAAATGTATTTTTAAAACACACAATGAAACATAGAGCACACTAACAGTACCCTTCTCACAGGGTAGCTATTGGTAAATAGTCCTGTAGGGAAGAGGGTGGGCATAAGGTAGATTTCCAGATGTTTTGGCCTTCAATTCCCAGCATTCCTGACCATTGGCCATACTGGTAGGGGCTTCTGGGAAGTGAAGTCCCAAACAACTGGAGATCTACCTTCTGCCCACCCTAGCTATAGGGGGAAGGGAGAGTCCAGCTGGAGTAGACCTTGACGTTTTCTTCATCTGCCCCCTCTCTCTCCTGGAATCCCTGTTGGTGGCTGATGAATGTTGTAGATTCTACAATGTAAAACATGGACCATATCCAGTGTCTGCTGTAAATTCCCTTGTACTCTGATAATGAAGATATTCATTTGAAATTAAATCTTATGGACTCCAATGAAGCATGTGTATGCATGAAAGTACTGAGGGCTCTGACCTTCTTCATGTTATGGTGGGCTTTGGTTTCTTGCTTCCATTGTTCTTTCTCTCTCTCTTTGAAATGCCCTTGACTACTCCTTCAAATCACTTGTACTAAACACATGAACTCAGGATTCTGGTCTGAACCGATGTTTTGTTTAGTATTGTGTACAATGGGTATATGTAAATCAAAACATCTGTTTTTGAAAAAAATAGAGATAAAATAAAAGATGGAATACTGAAGGAACAAGGATGATTAAAGGAAGGGCAAAAACTGGTATCAGTGATGCAAGAATATAACTAGGTAAAGATGGATTATGGTTCGTTAACTGTCTGTTGAACATATATGAGAATCATATGCAGGCTGTTTGCACTCCTCTAGATGACTCTCTGCTGTAACCCAATGTTTTGAGATGTATTTTCTGTTTAATCTGCATTCTTCAGTTCTTGATGTAATCCCCCCCCCCCATGTTTGGCTTTTTAGTGCATTTGTAATGGAAATGTCGCTAGTTTTCTGATATGAGATAAGATTTTTTTTTTTTAGATGAAAGAAATTTTATCAAGAAAATCTGGACCTTCTGTACTCTAGTGAACACTCAGTTATTAGGATAGACCAATGGTCATTGCAAGACGCCTGAACATTATGAACCCAGAGCTGTTGTCCAGGATAGGCATGGTTGGGCACCAGTTGAGGGACCACACCTCATCAAGGACCCAGTCAAAAGAGCCCCTTCTTCTTCACCATTGGAGCCTCCTTGTTCATCTGTCTCTTGCTCTGGCCCAAACAAGGCTGGTCTTGAGAAGGAGGAGCAGTAGATGCTACTGCCTACTTGCTCATGGGCTTGCTATCTGTCAAGCAAGCAAGTGGTAGCAATGATGAGAAAGAAGGTGAGGAGCAATAGCAGCTGAGAAGGTAGACTCACTGAAGGATGGGGGCCCATTGAGGGTGTTTTGCCCAAGGGCCCTCCAAAACCTGGAGCCAACACTGGATGAACCAAGCCTGGAATTTCTTCAAGTGTTTAAATGAAAAGTTAATCTAAATAAAGAACCAAACCACCTGGCTGGAAGAGTCACAAAAACAGAGGCTAGGATACCAGGAAACAGACCATGCTGGAAAGATGAAATGATATGTTGCTCAGAGGCTTCTGTCTTGTGATGTTTTCAAAAGTGTTGTTTGGCTCCAACTCTTATATCTCACAGTTGTATTCTGACTATACATGGTATGCCACTGAAGGATAAACCTAAAGACATCAAGAAGTCTTGGTGCATGCCCAGAGTGTCCAGCAAAGCATGAGAAAATAAAAGATTCCTTCACTGAGGGAAGCTAGGTGGAGCTTCTTCTGATGTCTTGGAGTGCCTGTAAGAAAAATAAATAGGGCTGTGCACGGACCCACCGATCCACTCCATATCCTGATCCACTCCTTTCAGATCAGGTCTGCTCCGCTCCGTGTTGATCCACCTCTGCTCTGCTCCACTGCGGAGCTCCGGATCCAGATCGGAGCTCCACTTTCCCCCCATAGACTTGCATTACAAAGGCTAAACACCTATAACTTTTTAAGTTTTCAAGTTAGAAACATTAAAATGGGCACCATGATAGCTCCTAAATAGACCCTTATTCATGCCAATCTTGAAGGAAATCAGATCATCCCCTGATTTTTGGGGAATATTTAAAAGATTTCCCCCCATTTACAGAAATGCAGTGATCTCTGTTATTTTTTAAGCTACACACATGGAACTGGGCACCAGGATAGCTTCCACATAGATTCTTAAGCATGGCCACTTTGAAGGAAACCAGATCATGGCCTGACTTTTAGTGATTTTAAAAAACATTTCAACCCTCAACCATTCCCCCAATTTTCAAAACTGCATTCATTTCCGTCATTTCTCAAGATACAGACATGTAACTGGGCACCATGATAGCTTCTAAATAGATCCTTATTCATGCCAATTTTGAAGGAAATCATATCATCCCCTGATTTTTTGGGAATATTTAAAATATCCCCCCATTTACAGAAATGCAGTTATCTCCGTTATTTGGTCAGCTACACATATGTAACTGGGCACCATGATAACTTCCACATAGGACCTTAGGCATGGCCACGTTGAAGGAAATCGGATCATCCCCTGATTTTTTGGAAATTTTTAAAGTTAAACCTAAATCAGAATCTTCCTCTCAGGCTAACCACTTCAAAAATGAACAAAGAGAGAAAAGTGTCTCTGAATGCCTCTGGCTTAGTACCCACTCCAACATTGGGATTGGAGGATGCTTCATGGGGTGATCACTTATCATCACGATTGGGAGATGAAGCTGTCTATCAACGATGAAAAAAGCTTTTCCCCTCCTGCTTTTTACCCATTCAATAAAAAATAATTGCAAGCAAACTGCAGAACGTATATTTTTGAAAATCTACACAAATAATCCCCAATCATCAATCTCTAAGCACAGTATTTTTTCAGGGGTCTAGCTTTAAAAACAAAGAAGTTATAGGTGTTTCTTCGCCCAATACAATCCTATGTAAAAAGACGTCCAAAATGGCGATCGGAGCTCCTCATCGACGTGAGGCGCTCTGCAACTCAGTGAACCGCTTCGCCTTGATCCACTGCCCCCTGACCCGATTCGGATCCACCTTTGGCAGAGGTGGATTGGGTCGCTCCACTCCCACTTCTATGACCCAAAGCGGAGTGGAGCACAGCCCTAAAAATAAATATACTAGATTCAAGACCGAGTAAAACTTTTGCAAACCCTTCTGAGAATGAGCTAAGAGAGGTGTATGAATGGGGAGAAATGAGAGAAACTGAGAATATTTGAGAAGAATTGTTATTTCTGCTAGGTCATTAGAGACCAAGGGCCTTGCTAGACCTACCTGATAATCCGGTGGGGAGTAGGGGCGACGCTGCGCTGCAGCTAGCGCAGGCCGTCTCCCCTAGCTAGATGTAACACACGATGAGGTAAGGGAAATCACTGTCGCGTCAGCCATTTTTTAAAAAATTAAAGGTCCATGTGCGCAGGAGCGCACTGAGAAGGTAAGGCTTTTAAATAAATAAATAAATAAAGGGTTCCACGGTCCCCCCTGCCCTGATTTCCCCCCAATGTCTGATGCCCCGCTGCTTGGCAGTCCGCTCCCCCCGCTTGCTCGCCCATCCTCTCGCCCCCCGCTCACTCCCTCACTCACTCGTCTGCCCCCGCTCACCATGTCTGCCCCCGCTCACTCGCCCGCCCCTCCCCCCGCTCACCCCCCACTAGCCCCCTAACTCGCTCGTCCACCCCCCCACTCACCATGTCCGATGCCCCCCCGGCCGCGATCTCCCCAACCTGGCCTCATTCTTCTTCCCCACCCCCCGTCCCCGATCTGCTTGCCCTGGCCCCGTTCTTAGAATCATAGAATCATAGAATAGCAGAGTTGGAAGGGTCCTACAAGGCCATCGAGTCCAACCCCCTGCTCAATGCAGGAATCCACCCTAAAGCATCCCTGACAGATGGTTGTCCAGCTGCCTCTTGAAGGCCTCTAGTTTGGGAGAGCCCACAACTTCACTGGCAACTGATTCCATTGTCGTACTGCTCTGTCAGGAAGTTTTTCCTGATGTCCAGCTGGAATCTGGCTTCCTTTAACTTGAGCCCATTATTCCGTGTCCTGCACTCTGGGAGGATTGAGAAGAGATCCTGGCCCTCCTCTGTGTGACAACCTTTTAAGTATTTGAAGAGTGCTATCATGTCTCCCCTCAATCTTCTCTTCTCCAGGCTTAACTTGCCCAGTTCTTTCAGTCTCTCTTCATAGGGCTTTGTTTCCAGACCCCTAATCATCCTGGTTGCCCTCCTCTGAACACGCTTGTCTGCATCCTTCTTGAATTGTGGAGCCCAGAACTGGACGCAATACTCTAGATGAGGCCTAACCAGGGCCGAATAGAGAGGAACCAGTACCTCACGTGATTTGGAAGCTATACTTCTATTAATGCAGCCCAAAATAGCATTTGCCTTTCTTGCAGCCACATCACACTGTTGGCTCATATTCAGCTTGCGATCTACAACAATTCCAAGATCCTTCTCATTTGTAGTATTGCTGAGCCAAGTATCTTGGCTTCTTCCCCCCCTCCGTCCCCGATCTGCTTGCCCTGGCCCCGTTCTTCTTCCACCTCCGTCCGCCATATCTGATACCCCCCTTGCCCGCTTGTCTGCCTGCTCGCCATGCCTGTCTGATCACCTGCCCGTCCGCTCACCTGCTCACCATGTCCAATGCCCCCTCTGCCCCCCGTCCGTGATCTCCCCACCCTGGCTCCACTTCCCCCCATCTTTCCCGCCAGGTCTGCTCTTTCTCCCCAGGCCACCATCTCCCCCCCGTGATTTTACCCCCCCCTGGGCCTGATGGGCACAGCACTCCTATGGAGCGCTGTGCCCAGTGCACGGCTTCTCCTGGCTCCTTGCAAGTAAGCAAGCAGCCGGGAAAAGCTGCGGAATCAGCCCGGCCTGACCCCGGGATCCCCTATGCGTCATCTACATGCACAGCACTCTAGCAACGGACCAAGACAGCAGAACCTCCAGCTAAAAATAGGTCTTTTGCATGCTCTCCTCCTCCTGAAGCTTCCCATGCCTTAACTTTAGTCTTAATCCTGCATTTGCACTATGGGGAGTAATAGTTTGAATCCAATGGGGCCACTCTGCCTCTGCTGATTTTGTGGTACTCATGGGACCCTCTACATTGGCTTTGGTACTTCTAAAAACAACTCCATCAATAAACGGAAATGCTCATTTCCAGATTGGGGGACATTCCAGAAATGGATGTTTCCATTTGTTTTGGATCATTTTCAGAAGCACCAATGCCCTGTTCTGTGAGCAGTGGGAGCCACAAATGCACAGGCACAGTAGGATACAACCCTATAAATTTGATCAACCTCACAGAATTTTGTTGGATCCTGGAATGGATCCTGGTTATGTTTTCCATTGATTTGTTAATTGCTGAGGATCTGGAGGAACAGAAGACTCAGCAGAAACTTAAAGGTCAACTCTACACCTGGACATTGAGTGTCATAATTGAATAATTGTCTAACTGATTGTCTTAAATTAAGGGTTGCAAGGAGTTGCATCATTGTACAGGTTGTCTACAAAAGTAAATGTATTTTCAAGTTCCTGTATAACTTCCATGTCCCTCATGTGAGCTGTATTGACTGACCGTTTGTAAGTATTTGTGTCTGTACTGTCATAACTAAATTATATATTTATTTGCCAGTAAAAAGGTTTATTTGAACCTACATAAATCTCTGTCTTAATTCACGTCTTTGCTGACTTGGCTGAGAACCGCTGTAATCTCTGCTAGTCTCTGTAGGGCCCAGACAGAGACTTAACACAAAAGGTTATGTGCCAGAAACCCAGTCTGTGCAATAACTAAACAGCTTCTAAAGCCATAACTCAACAGGTTATGGGCCCAGTACCCCAAGCTGAGCCATAACACACAAGTTTTTCTCAGCAAGTGCAGTCCAGTTTACCACCGTCTTGGGACGTGCTGGTGACAACGTTAGAAGTATTGCAAGTCCAGGACATGACATTAAATACAATATCTGGCAGAAGAACATCAAAAGAAAAGTTTAAGAAAGCAATCCCAAAGCAGTTCAGGCGACAGACCAGATGCATTTTCAAAATGGTCTGGGTATGAAGGGGTTAAGGCTTCGGTGAAGAAGGAGGAGGATGAGTCAGCATTTTCAACTTCGAAAAAGTCCAAGCCTAAAAAGTTTCTTCGGTGCTTCAGATGTCAGAAATTGGGGCATATTCAAAAGGATTGTAGAGTCAGATTACAATCAGAGCCCAACAAAGAAGAAAACCCCCGAGGGAAGAGTAAATCAGCGCAGCTAGTCATGGCAGAAGTGAGAAGTCAGCTCTGCAGGCAAGCAGAAGGAAAGAGCAACAATTGGTTCATAGACTCGGCTTGTTCTACCGTGATTTCTAATAGACGTGTTTTTTTCCGGAACTTCAGGGACTCCTCTGAAAAGTCTATAGCGCTGGCTGATGGGACGAAGATCCAAGCGTCTGGGGAAGGAACGTGCTTCTTACCTTTTTTGAAAGAGTGCTTTGAGAATGCATTGTTTGTTCCCAGTTTGAATTTTTCCCTTCTAGGAGTTGTTCCCAGTTTGAATTTTTCCCTTCTAGGAGTTTCCAATGTGACAGAAAAGGATTTCTGTGTGTCTTTTGAAAAAGACAAATGCTTTATTCGTAAGCATGGACTCCTAAGAGGAATGGGAAAACTGAAAAATGGATTGTATTTCATAGATGGCAATCCTAATGAGGATGGAGTTTCAGAGATACAAGCAGGTTGTATGGAAACTAATGAAAATGTGCCTAATCATGACAATTGCATCCATTTATTTCACAGAAGACTTGGACATTCAAGCTTTAAGGTTCTGAACAAAACTCTGAGTTTTTCAGAGGGAGTAAAAGTTCAGGGGTGCAAGAAGTACCTTGATTGTTCTATATGCAAAATTGCTAAGTCTAAGTTTATGAATATTCCATGTGTCAGAGACTGGCAGCATAAAAATGTTCTGGGATTGATTCATATGGACTTGGCTGGCCCTTTTCCTGAGAGCTATGGAAAAGGCAGATATGCATTAATCATTTTAGATGATAAGACCCATTTCTCGTGGGTGTATTTGTTAAAGCACAAATCAGAATGTTTAAGCACGGTGAAAGAATGGGTTAAATTTATAGAGAGAAATCTGCAGAAGCAAGTCCGGGAATTTTTGACGGATCAAGGAGGAGAGTTCCAGTCGTTGGATTTCAAGCAGTTTTGTAAAAAGACTGGCATAAATCATAAATATTGTAATCCGAAGAGCCCGTGGCAAAACGGAAATATAGAAAGGAGGATTGGCATTTTAAAGGAGAAGATGGAATGCCTGATGAAAGATGCAAAGGCAGAGCCACAATTGTGGGGAGAAGCGTTTGTGGCAGCTAATTACCTTTGCAACAGGACTTGGTCTAAATCCATTAATAACATTCCTTTTTCTTTACTTTACAGCAAAAGACCAAACCTCAAGCACTTAAGAACTTGGGGGAGTTTTGCAATTGTAAATGTTCCACTTTCACAGAGACGGCAAAGTTCTCCAAAGGGGATCAGAATGAGATTTGTAGGTTATGAGTACAATAGCTGGCGGTTCCTGTGTGAAGGGGGTAGGATAGTGGTCTCCAGATCAGCTAGATTCAGTGAGCAAAACTGGAGAGAGGTGCACGAGAACCCGGAAGTCCTGGTGGAACTAGATAGCAGGCAAGAGCCTGAGTTGCTAGTGACCAGTCCGAGTATAGAGGCTCAAGAGTTAGCAGAGCAGGAGAAGCAGGAAGAAGTTCCTAGATGTTCTCAAAGAGCAAATAAAGGCATACCTCCTAAAAGGTATGGCTTTGATGCTTGTTATGTAAATTATGAGCCTAATTCCTATTCTGATGTGAAGAAATTGAATTCTTTAGAGAGACAACAGTGGGAACGTGCTATGCAAAGGGAGCTTGATAGTCTCAAAGAAAACGGAGTTTTTGAGGAGACAATTCTGCCAGTAGGGCAAAAATCTCTAAACTGCATGGTGTTTAAACGCAAGCAGTTAGAGACAGGGTGAAGAAATTCAAGCCTCGGCTGGTCGCCAGAAAAGTTAAGGAGGCAGTTTGAAATTGAATTTTCTTCCAAACTGTTAAATCCCTTGTTGTTGAAAAGAGTTTTTCCTAGGTATTGAAAAATGATCAAGCAGATGACAAAAGTTTTTGCTAAGCATGTGAATGCAGGAATGCAAAGGGGGGCAGGGAAAGCCCCATGGAAATGGATATGTGAAGCAACCTGCAAGGAAACAGCTTTAGCAACTTCAGGCTTGTATCATTCGGTGGTGAGAAAAGTTGTTATGTTCAGTGAACAGTTTTGTTTGTCTGTTTTTGTTGCCATTCTCAGCAGGTTTGTGATGATGTTTGAAAAGATAGGAAGCAAGAATTTGTGGCGTTTTCCTATGAGGCTAAGTATTGTGCTGGTGTGTGGTGAAGTTACTTGGCTGATCCAGTTAATAAAGGACTTTAAGGTCTCGGTGGAGAAGCCAGTGACAGTTAAAATTGAAGCACATAGTCATAAAGTTTCAAAACGTGAAAATCACATACAGAGTGGAGTTTTGAAGTTAGTTTATTGTGAGTCTAAAGAGAACCTAGCAGACATTTTCACAAAACCACTAGGTCCCACCAAACACAGAGAAGTTTGTGAAACGTTAGGTTTCAGGGAGTAAAAAGTGTAAATAACTGTACAATGTGTTATTGTTAATCAATGTGTAAACATAAGAAGGGGTGTTGAATCCTGGAATGGATCCTGGTTATGTTTTCCATTGATTTGTTAATTGCTGAGGATCTGGAGGAACAGAAGACTCAGCAGAAACTTAAAGGTCAACTCTACACCTGGACATTGAGTGTCATAATTGAATAATTGTCTAACTGATTGTCTTAAATTAAGGGTTGCAAGGAGTTGCATCATTGTACAGGTTGTCTATAAAAGTAAATGTATTTTCAAGTTCCTGTATAACTTCCATGTCCCTCATGTGAGCTGTATTGACTGTCTGTTTATAAGTATTTGTATCTGTACTGCCATAACTAAATTATATATTTATTTGCCAGTAAAAAGGTTTATTTGAACCTACATAAATCTCTGTCTTAATTCACGTCTTTGCTGACTTGGCTGAGAACCGCTGTAATCTCTGCTAGTCTCTGTAGGGCCCAGACAGAGACTTAACACAAAAGGTTATGTGCCAGAAACCCAGTCTGTGCAATAACTAAACAGCTTCTAAAGCCATAACTCAACAGATTTATGTATGTATTCCTAACATGGTGGATGTGAAGAGCTCGAACCACCCTAAAGCAGGCATCCCCAACCTGATGCCCCCCAGACATGTTAGACTACAACTCCCAGAATTCTCCAGCCAGAAGGCTGCTCTCTCTATAAATGCTAAGCATTATTAATGAAAACTTAGAATAGAAATATTGCAATGGCATTATACTGCTGGACAACAACTATCAGTGATGGGGTGAGGGAGACCGTCTGGGAGTTACCTCTGCAGCTGCTGCTTGTACCGCATATGCAAATTTTATGCAAATCTGTGCAAATTTAACAACTCTTATAATTTTTAATAGAATTACAGTACTTGTAAGCATGTGGGGAACACTGTGATCAGGCGACCTGTGAGCCTACCTGTTCAGTATGCCATCCAGGTGTTCGCTGTTGATGAGCAACAGTCCTTCTGGTTCTTTATCTTTAAACTGGAGTTGGACAGAACAGTGCTTCAGACAGAAGACACCTTCAAACAAGAAGATGTTCCTCTGGTAGCCCTTCCAGCAGAGGACTGTCCACACCTTGGGTAGCTCCTTTAGATTTTCTACTGGCTCTGATTGAAACTCAGAGCGGATTCACTATCCCACTGACATTGGAGCCACCAGACTCCACTGGGAAGAGCAGGAGCAGGGTCAAGGGAATTTGAAAGTCAGCAGTGGGCCCTCAGGTGAGTATGGGCCTTGGCACAACATGTCCAGCAATGCCAACCCCTGGCCCTGACCCTGGCCCTGGGAAAGGAAACAGGTAGGCTTCCATGAAACAGACCAACCTGGAATTCTTCTGGGGACTTGTGTGTGTTTATGCATGTGTGCATGTGTGTGAGATTTTTTTTATTGTGTGTCTCTCTCTGTGTGTGTACTTGCATTTTAATTCAGTGTGTGAAAGAACAAAGTGAGGCTGACTCATAGCCTTGACCCAGTATTATACGAGATCTTTTCAGAGGCATAAAAGGCAAAAGAAGAAGGAGGAGGAGGAGAAGAAAAGTTGACAATATATATATATATATATATATATATATATATATATATATATATATTCTAGCAGAAGGAAGAAGAAAATAAAGGTGGCAGAAGCTTCTAAAAGAGGGCATTTGTTCTAAAAACATTATGGCTAGCGATGTGATAAACATCATTCATAGGCAAACAGAACAGCTGTGAAACACGGTTAAAATCACTTGAAAAGTTCATTGATTTTGCAGTAAAACTGTAAGTACTTCACTTTATAATGACTGTTCTGCTCATGCTCTCAAATCTTGTACTTCAGCTACAAGTGCATTCAGGTCAGGGTTGCATTAAAAAAAAAAAAAAAATAGGCACCAGAAGACAATGAAGCTTGACTGGAGAGATACTTTAATCATGAGCTAATTTAGAAACCAAAGCAAAACAAGATCATTTGGGTAGAAGATTATTAGAAGATGCTAATTCTTTGCTTAAATTATTTTTCCTAGCCTAAAAAAACCCTTCTCTTATTTTCATAATTATATTCTATGATTTCACTTACATGCTTGGGTGGGCCTTGTGAACTCCCCCACCCCCACTTCAGTTTGTGGACAGTTCAAATCTGAATTCTTTGCTTGCTATATATTTTCATAGAAACATTATACGGATGACGCTCAGGGAACAGTGTGGCTTTCAGTAAACATTTTCTTTTGGTCTGTAGATATATTTAAAGCAAGTGAGCAGCTTTATGAAGGAGGCACATGTGGGAAAATGGAACCCTGCTAAGCACAGACTGCTTTGCAAAATCAAGACAGACTTTTCAAAAAACCTAAAACCCTCCTACTGCAAGCCAATTGTAAGAAATTAGCAGCATCTTCTGCTATCAGGAAAACTAGATTTAGAGAAGAAAAGTACTGTTAGTATGTGAACATTTGCTTCAGTATTTGTTTTTTATAAATGCATTTTTGTTAGTGATCTGGGAGGTGTTTTTTTTTACATTCATGAATATTCATAAGAGCATGAACATGAAAACTATTGGTATATTTGCATACTGCACGCTTTTTAAGACCCGTTACCGATACCTTAACTAGAGGTACAGCTTCTGCACAGAGTTGGGTACACCATCTCCTTGAACAGGGAAATGCAACAGTGTACACAAATGTAGAGGTCTGTGCAATAATGATCCAGCTGGATTGGATCCCCTGTGTGGTAAATGCTAATTAATTATCTCAAAAGAGCTAACTATGCCACCAAACTCAAAGAATACCTTTACTGGTGAGAGTGGAAATATAAGCCCTAATCAACAATCCTGGGTTACATCATTGTGTATCCACTCACTGCATGATCCTTAGAGAAGCAGATACCATTAAAAGCAGAACAACTGGTTTGCCCCAGTGGATGTCACATCTAGGCCTTTAGAAAAACAAACAACAGACATTTGTACACCATTTAGAAACCACAAATGCACAATCTTGCTAAAATAAATAAATAAATTCTGATAGCCACAATCTTTCTGACCTGGAAAATGTTTCATCAAATCCAGAGATCTTGGAAGGAAGGAAGAAATTCTTTATGCATAATCCGAAGACTTAACACGCCATGGGTTTAATCGTGAAGATAACACTCAATATTTTTTTATCTAGCCTTTTATTTTTCTTTTAAAGAAACAACTCTCTTGTGCACACACCACACTTCTTAGAATGATTCCATCTTGAGTGTTCTTAAAACTGTCACCTGGGCTTACAGCTTTGATTTGAAATCCCAACTGTGTTACTGAGGAGGCTGGAAGTACTCATCATCATTCAGTGCTCTCTCTCTCTCTCTCTCTCTCTCTCTCTCTCTCTCTCTCACACACACACACACACACACACACACACACACAAACGCACACACACACGACAAAAATGTCCAGGTGGGCACTCTCATTTCGAATAGAAATATTTGCCTGCTTATGTTTGCCTATAGCTTCGGCTATTGGGCGGTATAAAAATGTAATAAATAAAATAAATAAATAAATAAATAAATAAATAAATAAATAAATAAATAAATAAATAAATATAGCTGACGGACAATATATAAACCTCCATAGGCAAATCTTACACTATTGATAGCTACATAACTGATAAACAAAAGGAAAAAGGGAAATATTTGACATAAAGCAGTGCATTTGTCAAAAAGCTGCCCTTCTGATGAGATCTGCTGATATCACATTGCAAAGTGATGGACAGAAAGTGATGTAGATTTTAATGGGTACCTCCTGGTATCGCTGGGATTTCATCTTGGTTTGCCCTTCTTTGATATGGCCTTGTTTACAAAACTGTGTTGCGCTGGTGCTCATGGTGTGATATCTCCTTCTCCACATTACCCAGGGCAAAGATGGACCGAGACCCCGTACCAGCTGGCTGAACTGTGTTTTCCAGGGAGACCTCTAGGGTTGTCTTCTCCAATTTGTTTTGACTGTTCGGCTGCTGGGCAGGCCTAGTGGCATGTTGAACTAATGCGCCACCTTGAAGAATCTCTCCCCTCCTCTCTTCATCAGCTGGCTAATTGGCGTTTTGTGGATGTTCTTGTTTCAGTGCTCGCTCCCAAGTCTTTGACAGTGTCCTTTCCCACATGTGCCCAATTGCAACTTTGTAAAGTACAAAGTTGCTCAGCCTTCTCTACTCAGATGAACTAGATTGTAAGCCTATGCGGCAGGGTCTTGCTATTTACTGTTTTACTCTGTACAGCACCATGTACACTGATGGTGCTATATAAATAAATAATAATAATAATAATAATAATAATAATAATAATACAGAGTTGCTTTGAGCAGTGGCTAATCCTTTCACTGACACTTGTCAAGGTTTTCCAGAAGACAAGGCAGCCATGATAGCCCAGTTCTTTTCTCAGGGATCCTGAGCACAGCAGAGACACACTGGCAATAATGTCGGGTGGTGTCTTGTGTGCAGTGATATTAACATTCACCATAGAAAAACGAAACAGAATTTAGACCCAGGAATCTGCCTGCCTCCTTTACACTGAAGATGCACACAGCTAAATTACATTAGCCTTCTTTAACCTTGGGACCTCCAGATGCTTTGAACTGCAACTCCCAGGATTTCTGACTACTGGGGCTGATGGGAGTTCACATTCACAATGACTGGAGAGTACCAGGTTGTTGAAGTATGCATTAGCCAGTGTGGTGTAGTGCTAGAGTGTTGGGAGTCAGGAGATCCGAGTTCTAGTCCCCACTTGGTCATGGAAACCCACTGGGTGACTTTGGGCCCGTCACAGAGTCTCAGCCCAACCTACCTCACAGGGTTGTTGTTCTGAGGATAAAATGGAGAGGTGGAAGAGGATTATGTATGCTGCCTTGGGTTCCTTGGGGGCAGGGGAAAGGCAGGTTATAAATGAAATGAATGAATAAATAAAAATAAATTACAGTGGATCTGTCAAATAGTAATGTCTGATATGACCAGATCAGTTTTGCTTTCAAATCAAGAAATATGAATATCATTATGGCCATTGCAAATGCGCCCTAGCAACAATTGGGACCCTAAAAGGGTGAAAAATCAGCTCCTCTGCCTAACTGTGTTAATGTATGAATCTGATCCACCCCTCCCAGCATTATCTACCCTAGTGGGCTTGGATCTCATGTGTGTGTGTGTGTGTGTGTGTGTGTGTGTGTGTGTGTGTGTGTGTGTATGTGTATGTGTGTGTATGTGATCTCTCTTTGTCCTGTTACCTGAGATCCTTTGAGCTGGAGGTACCAGGGACTGAACATGGGACCTTATGTTTGCATAGCATGTGCTCTTGTTCTTGTGCTATGACCCACAAATCACCTGCCAACATTTCCTCCTCTATGCCAGAATTAAGGGCACAAGAACCTTCTTCTTTATTGTAACTTGTTGCATGTGAAGTTACATGTCTTTCCCCCAAACCCTAGAGACAGTTTAATCCAAATTGGATGCGTTTAGCTCTAAGAAGAAGGTTGCTGGTTGGAATGGTGTCCTTTGCTGCTTTACCATATTTTGGGAAAACGTCTTTGCTTTTAGCAATGATCCTGATTATTTATTTATTTATTATTGCATTTTTATACTGCCCAGTAGCTGAAGCTCCCTGAGCAGTTCACAATAAGGCACATAAGATTAACTTTGTTAATCTTTGTGCCTTAAGATTTGTGCCTTAAGATTTTTGTGAACCGCCCAGAGAGCTCCGGCTATTGGGCGGTATAGAAATGCAATAAATAAATAAATAAATAAATAAACTTGGCCATGAGCAATTTGGGACCTTCCTTTGTAAGTTTGGCTTCTGCTTTGATTTCTTTGGCTCACCGAAAAGGTGGTCATATTCTTGATAGTAAACTCTGATTCCCTAGTGCAATCATGCTATTGGCAATGCATTGTGCCATTTAGACATGTTCCAGCCAATCCGGACTTCTCAGCACTTATTCCTGTGCATTTAGACGTTTGTGTCTGCACACTTTCTGTATTTACTACAAGGTACCCGAGGGAATCTAATGGAACAGCTTCTTGCATAAGATTGGCTTCTTGTGACCACTAAGAAGGGATGAGAGAGAAATTCATTCAATTTGCATTTAATTCATTTCGTTTGCATTTTAATGCAAACATATCTATTTTCACTCTTTTGAATCGCTATGCAAACTGAAACTCAGTTATCTTACAAAATTTGCAGTTGTCTGAATTTTGCAAAGGAGTTCTCCAGTCAAAAATGCATACAATATTGGCCATACTAGGGAAAACAACGTTTAAAAAAGCTCTGTATTAAAAGCTTTCTTGGAAAAGAAGAAAAAGAAAAAAGTATATTAGGCAAAAATCCACATATTAGGAGAAATGTGGACAGAAATGCTTATGAATTTTATTATTTATTTATTATTACATTTATTTATTTTTCATATTAATTTTTTTTATTATTTCAAATGTCATAGATATACATACCACAAAGTCATTACATAAAATACACACAGAAATACAATAAAAAACATCTAAGGTTAAGGTGAACTTTCGGTTTTCTTCATATCAGAAATGTGATTGTCTTCTCTTATTCATTAATTATATTTAACACAGAATCAAATGCATTTCTTTTTTCTGTCTTAACTGTATCTCATTCATTGAATCCACAGCCAAATACATTGTTTCTCTCTGTTTCTTACCAAAATTTTAAAAATTACATTTAACACAATAATCAGATTAATTTCTTTCTTCTATCTTAAGTAAGACCTCATCTACACTAAGCAGGATATTGCACTATAAAAGCAGTATGAAAGTGGTATATAAAAGGCAGGAGCCATACTACTGCTTTATAGCGGTATTGAAGTTCACTGACAACTGTTGGAGCCCATTGACACATACGATATACTGCTTTTATACTACTTTCATAGGCCTTAGCTAGACCTAAGGTTAATCCTGGGATCGTCCCTGCCTGCTCCCGGGATATCCAGTGTGTCATTTACATGAACAGGGATGACCCCAGGACAATCCTGGGATAAACCGTAGGTCTAGCTAAGGCCATAGTGTTATATCCTGCTTGGTGTAGATGTGTCATGGGCCCCAACAGTTGTCAGTGCACTTCAGTACCACTATAAAGCAGTAGTGTAGATCCTGCCTTTTATATACTGCTTTCATAATGGAATATCCTGGTCATGTAGATGAGCCCTTTATCTCATACATTGAATCCACAGAAAAATACATCATTTATTATAACATTTATATTGCACTTCCTCCCTCTTGCATGGAACTCAAAGCAGGTTACATAGCCCACTTTCTGTCCACAACAGCCCAGTGAGGTAGGTTAGGCTGAGAGCCAGTGACTGGCCCAGTCACCCAGTGAGCTTCATGGTGAGTGAGGACTAGGGGCTTTGCTAGACGGAGGTTTCAGCCCAGGCTGACCACAGGCTCACCAATGTGCATCCAGATGACGCACAGGTGATTCCGGGGAAACCTCCTTCAGCCTGGGCTAACTGGAACCTCTTTTGGCCCGGTATTACCCACGGCCTTGGGCTGAGCCCGAGACTATGGGCGTCTAGCTCATTCCACCGCTTTTCCCGGCTACTGCGCTTACTCATGAGTAGCCGGGACAAGCGGTGGAACCCGGGGGATGGGGGGTGGAGATCGGAGCCCGGGGGAGGTGGGGGTGGGAGATCGGAGGCAGGGGGGAAGGGATGGTGGGGATGGGGGGGAAACGAAGCCGGCGGGAGAGGGGGGGACTCATGGGCTGGGAGGGGGGAGTGGGGAGAAGGGTGTTTTTTTTTTTTTTTTTTTAAAAAAGGGGCCTTACCTAAGCGCAGGAGCATTCCTGTGTCCGGCCCCTTTAAAAAAAAAATGGTGGACGCTACGGGGCTTTGCTTTCCTCTGTCACGTCCATGTCTAGCAAGGTGTGACAGCCCATGCTACTTGTAGCACGGGCTCGCCGCTCCTCCTGCCCGGGTTAGGCGGTAGGTCTAGCAAAGCCCTAGAACTCAGAACTCAAAGACCCAGTCCAGCAGTCTAACTACTACACCACACTGGCTCCCCCACCGGATTCAGAAAATAATTTCAAAAACTGAGACAACCCAAACTTAAGATGGGAAAAATGAAAAATGGTGGGAAACTGCTAAGGGCATCTGTTAGTGTCTCCCCTCCGCCCAAGTATCCTTTGTATTTGTAGGTGTATCCTGTGGGTGTGAACAAGGAATATCAGTTCTAAACAATGTTTTATTAGAGATTTGGATATTCAAATCATAGCATCTTCCTGCAAGCACAAACTTTGTAACCACTCTTAAACATAAGCTGGTAGATTTTTAATTTTAGCAAACTGCTATGAATTCTCTCTATGTGTCTAGATATATGGAAATAGAGAGGCCCCTTCTCAATAGAAGTCTCTCTCTGTGCTTATGTTTATATTCATCCATATGTAATGCATTTTTGTAGCCCACGTGATTCGTGAGGGTTTTAGCACAGTGCTTATTTTAATCAGCACTCTGACATTTTTAAATGCAAGGACAATAACAACAACAACAACCAATAAATAAATAAAAATAAAATCTGCCAGAAGCTATGGAATCGTAATAGTATTTTTCATTTCAAAATCTGTATCAATAAGGAATTCCTCAAGATTATAGCGCTACAAGCCAGGGCTTGGGAGGTGGAGGAGGGGAGAAAAGAGCAACAGCTTTAAGCATTAATGTAGTTAATCCCACCGTGTAGCACTTGGTCATAGGAAGGATTTAGAATTAAGACTCAAATGGTGATATTTCAAGGGGAAGGTCAGTTTGGATGGATAATAATGCTTTGCACTCCCCACCCCACCCCCTGCCAGCATGTTCCCTTTCAGAGGCACTGCTGTGCCCACATGAATGAATGAATTAAAAACTCCAAGACAGTTTTGGAAGCTGTATCAATTTTAGGGTTTCCATTCTGCAGAGGACAACATAGGTTAGATCCAGGTTTAAGCATGCTTAGATTAGGTCCATGGAAACCAATGGGCCTGTTCTACCTATGATTAAATTTGGCCCCAACTTCTTGAAGCTGCTTAGAGATCATATATTAGATGGTATAGAAATATTATGAATCGATCAATCGATCGATCAACAGCTAAAAATGAAGAAGTAGTTACAGAAATGTGGGAGTAGTAACCTATAACACTAAAGGGAAGAGAATTTGATTAGGCCCCTGATAGGAGAGCGTTAATGGAATCAGTAAGACTGCTTAGATTACCTCGATGGAACTGGCCGATATCCTCTTTGTTAAGGAAATGGCCAGCAATGAGTAGGAAATAGTTGGGAGACTGTTGTTCTGGAATGTGGGAGCCATTTTGGAAAAGGGCCATGCCATTCTTCCCCGTGCTTTTGATGGGGAAAATCTAGATGTCTCTGTGTAAAGAGTAACTACAGTTTGGAAGAAGAGACTGAGAGGTGAGTTTGGGATCTGTGAGCATCTCAAGGTGCCGCCTGTCTCCTTGAAAATCTTATATGGGAGCAGTGAACCTTGGCTGTCTATTGGAGCATTCAACTCAGGGCCTGCATGTGTACTTTGTCTTAGGCCTTAGCTAAACCTAAGGATTATCCCGGGATCGTCCAGGGGTCGTCTCTGCCTGCTCCTGGGATACCCTGTGCATTTAGATGCACAGGGATGACCCTGGGATGATCCCGGGATAAACCTTAGGTATAGCTAAGGCCTAAGTTTCATGCCAACCTCAGCCCGCGCTGTAAACTCTGCCCACTTTACAAATGTTGTTCACCTCAGCTCCTGTTCTGCCTATATTGGTTCTGGCTGTATCCACCTTTCCTCCGACTCTGCCCATTTCTGGCTCTGAACCAGCCCACTGCTGTTAGGAAGCCCTAGGCAGATTACCCTGGAAGGAATGTGGCCTTCAACATAAAAAAATAAAAATGAAGCATTTTCACCTATGACCAACCTGTATATTCGAAAATAAACCCAATATTGCAAAACTAGCAAATGGACCTGGCGCCTCATGGAATAGCCCTTTGTTTGATACAGCGAAGCCTTCAAGCAAACTTACACAGCTGTCATAGTTGGACACATTGTATCTGACCCGTTTGAGTGAATCCATGCCAGCTGGCACCCCTAGGAATAGCTCCTGCCATAGTGGATCTCTATAGCCCCCTACAGGAAGGATCTGCCCACTCCATGACTTTGAGGGGCTCTGCCCTACAGCAGGGGGCAGGTGTTCAGATCTGTCCCTCGGCCCACTCATCTCCCCTGGCTTCAAATGGGCTGCCAAACTATGTGCTGGTAAGGGAAGTCTGCCCCTAGTGGATGAAGATGTTACTAGTGGATGAAGATGTTCAACCACATGGTCATATTTAAATTAAGTTAATACACTGTAAAAACAAAAGAACCCCAAGGTGCAACACAGTAGTGTGCCAGCTTTGGGGGCGGAGCTTTGGGGAAGACACGTGGAGGCCCCTCACTCAGCGAGTCTGCTTTCTCACCACCATTGTCACCAGCTGCAATTGCTCCTCACCTTCTTTCTCATCATTGCTATTCCTTGCTATCCAGTGAACAAGTAGACAATGGCATCTACTGTTCCTCCTCACCACCTTCTTCACCATGGTGAAGAGGAGGAGCAACCCCAGGTAGCTATTGTCAGCTCCCCCCCTCACCTGTTGGGGTGTGGGGCCTTAGCAGATGTCCTCAAAAGCCTGGAGCCAGCACTTTATGGATCAAACCCTTCATTTTTAAAGTTTTTTTTTTAAAAGCAAAGGTGTAATTTTGAGCAAATTGGTTAAAATTAGAACACCTGCATTTTAGCCTGGCTGTAGTTTTTGAAGATGGAGATGACTGTTTTCAGGGAAAGGAAAATATGTCCATGCTTCATTGTAGCAATACTGTATTTTCAAAGCAGGAAACAGAAAGCCCTGTCACTTGAGTGCCTCTTGTTGCTGACCCTCCACAAGTCCTATCCAACATTGTTTCCATGATATATACCTTAGCACAAAACATAGTGTTCAAAGCAAAATGCTATTGAAATCGATTGCTAATTAAATTTATGTCTAAATTAATAAATCACAACTATTCAGCTCGTGTGCCTATGAATAATTTCAATTATGGTGAACATAATTATTAGATTTTGCATTTAATGAACCATATTGTTCAATGGTAGTCTTCTGACAATTGGGACTAATAGAATATGTTAACCTTTATTCTCCTCAGCTTGACACCACATTAGACCATGAATTAATATCTAAGCACTTCGGAGAGTTTCATAATTGAGTAGCCATTGTGACTCCTCTGGCCTATGGGATGAGTTACGTTCTTCATTAGATAGGAGCATTTGAAGAAAGCCAATAGCGGCCCATGTAATCAGAACACAGTTTCAGCATTGAGTATATTACACCTATGTGCTGCTATCTGCCTGACCAGTTGATTTATGGATGAGATTTTGCTAAGGCTCAGTTACACCAATTGGTCATATCACTATCCCAAAATGTAAGAAAGCTCCTTAGGAGAAGGAATGACACCTCCATATATCAAGTTTAGAGATGCAGCCCCAATCGGACTGCTGGTGGTGATCTGGGATATGAATTCACTCAACTTATAGGACTGAATACAGGATTGCCTTCTGCAAGAGGAAGGGACCTTCCAAAGAGAGGAGGGGCTCCATTCATGGAAAGTCCCTCTGCCTGATTTTTGGGGTCCTCTGTCTCCCCCACACCACAACTCACCCCATTCATCAAGGTCTCCTCCTGGCTCTCTGTGTAGCATTTTCAGGGGGTTGGAAGGAGGGGGAGGCCAACTTCTGTCAGTGCATTTGATGGATCTAATTAATGTTTTCCTATCATCTGGGTTGAGCATCAGAATTCCCTCTCCCCCAGAGGATCATGTGGAGAGCCTTCACAGATACAAGAGGCTGTCCTGTTCAGACTGTTGTCTTCCATGCAAACAGGGTGATGTATGCAATGAGGAAGGGATGGGCTTGGAGCACTCCTCTTCTCATGCATTCATACAACACAGTAAGAAGAATGTCCAAAGAGGGCAATCATGTTCCCAATGAAATAAAATAGTACAAAGTTGTAGAAAGAAAGAAAGAAAGAAAGAAAGAAAGAAAGAAAGAAAGAAAGAAAGAAAAAGAAACCACATCTTGGGTAAAAGTTGTAGAATACAGGACATCATTTATTATACTAATGAATGACCACACATTGCACCCTTATACAAAAGCATAATGGATAAAGAAAAAAGCCCAACAAAAGAGGAGTACTAATAATTCAATATATTCCTGGCATACAGCAAGAGCTTAATATATTATTGGATACAAATTGATGTCTAGTTTTAAAATGATGAAATGTAAATCAAGTGTATTTATGTTGGTCAACCTATTCAATCAGGGATCAGTTCATTAGAGGAATAATCCTGCAGTCTCCATTTGGGTAGTTGTTCCAGTTCTATGGAATATGAGAAGGTACAGGTTGAGGCATGCATGATGGATTTGCATCCAAATATTTTTTCTTAGGTACACAGCTTTTGCTAAGAGATTTATTGTTCCTTATCACACAGAGGAAGGCCAGGATCTCTTCTCGATCCTCCCAGAGTGCAGGACACAGAATAATGGGCTCAAGTTACAGGAAGCCAGATTCAAGCTGGACATCAGGAAAAACTTCCTGACTATTACAGCAATGGAACCAATTACCTAGGGAGGTGGTGGGCTCTCCTACACCAGAGGCATTCAAGAGGCAGCTGGACAACCATCTGTCAGGGATGCTTTAAGGTGGATTCCTGCATTGAGCAGGGGGTTGGACTCAATGGCCTTGTAGGTTCCTTCCAACTCTGCTATTCTATGATTCTACATCTGGGAATGGAACAATATCCCTCAACTCATTATTATAATGATAAAATATACTAGCACCCAGTCCATTTCTTGGGACAATTTAGAGGGTTGCTTTTAATTTTCAAAGCCCTTCATAGCTTAGGACCATGTTACTTGAAATATCACCTTCTTCTGTATATACCTAGCTGGAACTACTTAGCCTTCTATTTGAAACTGTCCTCTATTTGTCCAGTGCAAGTCTGGTTTAAATATAAAGAACCATTAGAAGGGTGAGTGAACAGTAGGGTGGCCACTTGCGAAACACCAAAATAGAAGACACCCATGACAAAAAAAGAGGTCAAAAGAGAACACTGGTTAACACTGGTGTGCTAATTTTTATGTATAGATGCATATGAACCAGAGGAAACTGGTAAGAGGCACTGGTAAAAGCAGTTGTGGCCATTTGGGACTCTGGCGAGAGTGATGGATCTAGGAGTGACCCCAGTTTCATCTGGCATCTTCTTTATCATCTTTTCAATGCTAGGGCCTTTCAATAGAACAGTGTGTGTGTGTGTGTATGTGTGTGCGTGCATGCATGCATGTGTGTGTACATGTGTATTAAAAGATTTTAAGGTCTAGTCTTATTTTTCCACTGCTAAAGAAAGGAATTTTGTTTAGGCTGCATTTAACTGTGTTAGTGGTATTTTCAATACTGTATTGTGTTTGATTATATTTTATTTTGTAAGCTTCCCAGAGGACATATGTTGATGGGTGACTGTATAAATGTGGTCAATCAGTAAATCAGTTAAATAAATAACATCCTGTCTAAGGGACTGCCAATTTTGATAGTAAAATTTGTTGAACACCCTTTTGGGGGCGCCAATACCTGCAGAGGCCCATTTGTTGGGTCCACATCAAAGGGCTTTCTCCCCTGTTGCTCCCAAACTGTGGAATGAGCTTCTGCAAGAAGTATAATTGCACCCCCCACCCCCACACACTTGGCTTTTGGGACGATTTCTGGGGGTCTGCCATCCTGACACTTGTTAAGCCTACATCTGCTTAGCAGTGGTGCTGAGAACTTCCAGATCATCCCCTAAGCAGTCCAAATAAGAGAGTGTCTAGAAAGATGTTGCCTTTGAGGTGCTGTTAAGGGCGGTCACTTATGAATTGTCAAAAAAAGGGGCCAAAGAGGACACCTATTTGCATATAATTTGCATATTCTAATTTATAGGGATAGATGCAAATTTAGAAATAATTATAATAATCTAAATAGAAAATGATACATCTCACTATAGTGCAGAAGACCGTGATCAGGTGAGCTGCATGCCTTGCTCAGTCTGTTGCCCGGGAGCTGCTGATAGGCAACTTCAAGGCCCAGCTGGTACTTATGAAGGTTCTCAATCTTGAAATTAGACTTGGACAGGCCTTCAGGATGCCTTCAAAATAGAGGTCAGTCCTCTGGCAGCCCTTCAAGTAGAGTACTGTACTCTGTAAAAGAGGACACCTGGCTACCCCATGACTCACTAACTTGAATCACCTTAATAGAGCTCACAAAATGTGTTATCTTGAGGGCAAAATCCATTTTTGCACAACTGGACTTCTGTTGACACAATGGGACTTTCCCTTCTTGGTCCCCCCGGGTAGTGCTCCATATCTCTCCAAAATCTGAACTGGAAAGTCCTCCAACTCTTGAGTGTTCCATTGGGTACTGGCCATTTTGTCTATTCACCCCTTTTGGTGCAGCCTACGTGGGAGGCTCATGATGCAAAACAGTGACCAGGATGCTCCAATATGTTCCTCCATGGAATTGCTAACCTATTCACTCTGGCAGACTTCTGCGACCTTCATTCACTGTGTTTTCTTTTTCCCATTCAGGATCTCCTCCATCCTGGGTGTAGTGCAGCAGAGGCTTTGAGTTTGTCACAGGTCTTGGTCATTTGTTGCTAGGGAATGGTAGACAGGGATTCCTTATCCACACCCTGGCTTCAGCTGGCCTCCACATGGGATTCTAAAGTGGGCTGGCAGGGAGCTAGGAGATGCTATGGTATCCTTGTCCTACTTCATGTTGGGTTCAAGGAAGGTGTCCTCATTGACCCGGGTTTACTTCCCCCCCTCTCTGCTGGTGGCATGCAGTCCTCATGGCCAGCACAATTCTTGATTGGTGGGCTTTGGGGGTGTTTCCATGGATGCAGGGGGCATGCCTATCATTTGTCCGACATTTTCAGATTTTCTGAGCTGGGTTGTTCCCCCTCCCATCTTGGACCGAACACATTTAATCTTTAAACTTTTTAATGTTTATATTGTATTTTATCATCTTAGATTTTATAGTTTTAATTGTTGTGAACTGCCCTGAGAGCTTTCACTGTTGGATGGTGTAAAAATATAATAAATAAATAAAATATAAGATGCAGAGGCAATTTCAGTGGTATAGCATCAGCATATCTCTCCCATTCCCAGTGAAATTGGTCTGTATGGTACCTAAGTTCTAAAGTTAGTGCCAGCCAACAAGCATGCAAATATTGCTGTGTGAGTGTATTTGCTGGGGCTAGCTATGGAATTGAGATACACACATACACACACACAACTGCATATATTTGCATATGTATTTGTGCAAAGAGGCTCACATACTGATGTGAATGTGCAAATAAACACACACACACACACACACACACAGATGAATATACATATTGCTGCAGGTTGCTGTCTTGGAAGGCTGACAGATCGCCCTTGTCATGTGACTGACTGTCTGATTTCCGACTCAAGCTTTTCATTTCCTAAATGATAATGGATAAAAGATAAAATCTGGCACACACAGGTAATCTTTGCCATCTTAATATTTGTTAAGCTTTGTGATTTACTGAGACGTTAAAGTCATTGCAGGTCACACAAAACCTGTACATTGGATCTGCTTCATAAAGTACTCTGAGTGAATACTCCAGTCATTTATGTCACTGTCCTTAAACCAATGTAGCTAAATAACTACGTCTTCAATAATGTAGAAGTCTCTCAATTTATTTCTGATCCCAGTTATCTAGGATGGGACTGTGACCAGCTGGTCCTAGTGATTTGTAGGTGGCTGGAGAAGAAACCTAACATATTTCTTGCATAATGTAGCCTTTATCCAGATTATGTTTGAATTGAAACATTTGTTCTGGGAATCCTTTGAACACAGTTTGCGTATATCCAAGGTGACCCATGTTTTAACAGCATCCAGGTTCAACGTCCTGGCTTTTTCGGTGCCCCAACCGCTTTCCTGAAGGAGGCAAAGACTTTCAAAAAGCATTTCACCCTTCCCTGCTTTGTCGTGCTCACAAAAACACAGACACACAATTCTGAAGGCGTCATCTGATCTACGTGGAAGAGAATCCGGCAAAGGTGAAACCTGAGCCCCACAAGAGCCTTTGGACATCCCACAATTAGAAGTATCCATTGTGGCTCCTTCTAACTGTGGGGTGTTTGGACGGCTCTCGTGTAGCTCAGGTTTCACCTTTGCCAGCTTTTCTATACCCAGAGGACGTTATCTAGGACAGAAATAAAGTGACGATGATGGAAGCAATATTTCCAGTGGAACTGGAGAGAAGGTAAGAAGAGCCTTCCACAGAGATGTATAGAGATCACTATGTCTAGAGGGATCCTTGGCCTAACCTAGGATTGGTGTGGATTTCCAGCAAGATATTCTTGAAACAGATGAACATAAAAGGTGGTCCTGGTCCTGTAAACACAATCTAGGAAGTCTGAAGTTCACACATGAAGTTGACCTTGAGAACTGACAATTAATGATAAGAATAAGCACTTGATATCAAGAAGTAGGAGGCCATTTGTGAAGTCAGTGAGATCTTATTTTTTGCTGTATGCTTCTGATCACCATATATGGTCAGATGGCACTTTTGTCTTCTTCACACCCACCATTCTCTCTCTGTGTCTGTCTGTCTCTGTCTCTTTCTTTGTATCCTCCTGTTTCTCCTCCTGTAGACAATGGACAATGACAAACACTGATATGTGAGTCTGTAGACTAGCAGTAGATAGGGTGACCAGGCATCCTACTTTGCAGAGGACAGCCCTCTGTTGGAAAAGCTGTCCATCTTCTATTGGAAGGTGTCCTCTGTTTGATGGGCTGACCAGTCCAAGTCCAGTTTAAATGCAAAGATATATAAGGAGGGAGAGCAGGAGGGGCCTTGAAGTTCTCCATCAAGGACACCTGGGCAGTAGATTGAGCAGGTACAAAGGTCACCTGGCTGGTCTTCCTCACCATGGTGACATGTATAGTATTTCTCTATGGTCATTATTTCTAAGTCTTCATCAACACATATACACTAGCATATGCAAATGTTATGCAAATTGTTGGCCTTTTTTTTGGTACTGCATCCCTCTTTTTCTTGGTAATGCATGTGGCCACCCTAGCTGTAGACTTGCCTATACTTTTCTTGAGGGGAGCAAGAGGCACAGAAAACTGCAACTCCACCAGAGGAAATGAACTGGCTGAGCATGTTTGGGAACATCCAGGTCAGCATCTAGCAAGCCCTCTTGACTACCAGTTCCTTCCCCCCTTTGCTATGGGTTTGCAAGGTTGTTTGCAGAAGGGGAGGGAAGGAGCTCCTTTGTGCTTGGTTTTCCTGAACTTCCTCAGAAACCTTGAAAAGGGTCAAGTTTCCTCCAGAAATCTCCCAAAGTGCTCAGGAAAATGAAAAGGGGAGATTGCCATTATTAATAAAAAATTAAAGGTGACCATCCATCAAGCCACCAATTCATCTATCCATCTATCGAAAATATTACTTTTGTAACATTGCACATGTGGGGTGTGCCATACAGATTCCATGCAATAAATTAACCATGGGGAAAGGCATGTCCTTTTCACACAGATCTAATTCCAGATCTGTACGGGGTGATTATGGTCATTCAGTGAGACAAAGGGCCCTCTGCCATGCTCATAGAGACTTGTAAAATATAATTACTTCACAACTGGGGTTTAGATATTGGGCCAATCTACACCAAGCAGGATATTGCACTATGAAAGCGGTATGAAAGCAGTATATAAGAGGCAGGAGCCACACCAAGCAGGATAAAGCACTATGAAAGCAGTATGAAAGTGGTATATAAATGGTATGTGCCACACCAAGCAACATATAATGGTATGAAAGCAGTATATGGTATGTGTCAGTGGGCCCCAACATAGTGGTTCACTTCAATACCACTATAAAGCAGTAGTGTGGCTCCTGCCTTTTATACACCGCTTTAATAGTGCAATATTCTGCTTGGTGTAGATTAGGCCATTGTCACACTGTTCTGGGGCTCTCAAAAAAGAGTTGGCTTCCATATATCTCTTTGCCAAAGAAAGAACAAAGACTATGCATTATGATGGTTCACTTGGACATTAGCCAACCACCCAAATATCCAGTTAACATGCATATTGTCCAACTAACCTGCATTATATAGCCATAGATATCTCTCTGCTTCATTTAAAGTGATGTGTTTGCACAAAGACTTTCCCATTAAGCATTCAAGTTCTCTGTCCCTTGCATTTGGCTGTGGGTTGTCAACGTTACTATTCATTTGTATTCCAGGTCTCTGAATAAGACATTGTCCTCAGGGTTTTGAATTGCTTGCTTGGCAATCTGAAAACACCCGAGCTCATACCTTCATATTCTATTGTCTTTGATGAGGGATTCTTTGCAGAAAATGCCTCTTCGTGTTTGGAAGATATCTCCTTTGCTGACAAACTTTGAGACATAGTGATGATTAGGATGCCTAACCGTGCTTTAACCCTGTAACTGCCCATGGTTGTAGTGTTCAAGTTGTCATTGGCACAAAGGTATCTGAAGACATTTTGGGAGGAGGAGGAACTGAAGACATTTTTGGAGGAGGAGGAAGGTAACGTTTTCTACTGTTGCTGTCTGAGGTGAAGGACAAGATGGCACCTACAAAAGTAAACTGAACTGGCAGTTGAATCTTACTTCAATACTGGATCAAGGTGTTAAATAAGCTCTCCTTAAAATGTGAACCCAACTTAGCTCTTCCCCTTTCTCTAATGCAGAGTTCGTGCACTTAACCTTAGTTACAGGGTGGCCAAGGTGTGGGTGGGGGTGAATGTCCTGCCTTTCATTGCAAATCACCCCTCCTGCAGCCTGCCTATTTTCCTGCGTGTCAGTTAAAACCCAGGGGGAAATGTCATGAGATCATTCCTTTCATGGAACTTGTTCAGTTCAGGAAGTGTGGGCAGCTGGGGAATCTGCAGAGCAATGGAGAGAGAGATGCGCAATAGAAAACAACAACAACACGATACCCAGGGCCACCTCTCAAATATAAGGTAAGACCAGAAACACTACCAAATGTAAATAAAATTAAATAAAATTCTATGCCCTGAGAATGAGACAGAAAAACAGACACCTCTTTTGCAAAAGAAGACAACTCTCAGGAAATGGGAGGACAATTGGATTACAAAGGCCGTTCACATGATTTTTCAGCTTTAAAATCCTAACATGGGACTGTGGTATTTTGTGGTGGCCACACATTTTGACTTAAGCATGAATGTAAAAAAGCTGTGGTTCTCCAGCGCTAGTGAAGCAGACCCCTCCAAGTAAGGCAGATGCCATTCTGTTCTTCATGATATAAGGAGAGGCCTTGCCTTGTGTGTGTGTGTGTGTGTTTTGCTAGGATGCATGGCAGTTGCTATTTCTATGCCTCCCAATTCAATCCATTGAACTGGAAGGCGTAAACATCTACAGGTTCCATCCACCTGACAGGCAAGGACACGTGTGACCCCAGGAGCATTGAAGCCTGCTGAGGATAGGGCCCACAAAGCCTCTCCTGCCTCTAGAAAGTCCTGCCTCCTGCTAACTTGCCCGTCCCCTATGCAAGGGGTTGCTGGCAGGGACAGGTGTTTGGTAGCCGGGGAGAAGACCATTAGAATCCAGGGCCAAACACCGAGGAACCTGAGCTCATCTTGGGATGTGTAATAGTATGGCGAAACAGGGGACTTCCTCTTTCCACATTCTCATTCTTCGACAACACTATGCTACAAGCAAACACAATTTATTTATTTATTACATTTTTATACCGCCCAATAGCCGAAGCTCTCTGGGCGGTTCACAAAAATTAAAACCATAATAAAACAACCAACAGTTTAAAAACACAAATACAAAATACAGTATAAAAAGCACAACCAGGATAAAACCACGCAGCAAAAATTGATATAAGATTAAAATATAGCTAGTTAGAACAGTAAAATTTAAATTAAAGTTAAAATTAAGTGTTAAAATACTGAGAGAATAAAAAGGTCTTCAGCTGGCGAAGAAAGGAGTACAGTGTAGGCGCCAGGCGGACCTCTCTGGGGAGCTCATTCCACAGCCGGGGTGCTACAGCGGAGAAAGCCCGTGTGGTGCTGTGGCACCACACAAGCAATTGCCAGTATGGTGCAGTGGCTAAAGTGTTGGACTAGGAGTCAAGAGATCAGGGTTCTAATCCCCACGCAGCCACAGAAAACCACTGGGTGACTTTGGACCAGTCACCAACTCTCAGCTCAACCTACCTCACAGTTCCCACTTTTCATGGAGCACCTAAGGAAATCGGAGTCCTAATGAGAGAATTCTCAGTTTGCATGACCGGCACTGCAGGGCTTTCACCATAAGCCCTGTGGATGAGGCACTAACTGCCTGCTTCTTGTGCCACTGGTCTGCTGCTCCAAATAGGAAAGTTCCACTGGGACATTCACACCATTGCTCATCCTCCCCCTGTTCTCAGAAGTCAGGTGACACTAGATGGGCAAGCCCAGGGCCACTGACTACTCTCCCTCACTTTGGGCAGCTGGCTGCCAAAGTAGTAGAGATGCTGTGGCCACTTGACTGAATCCTGGTGTCCAATGGACTCCCCTGTGTCCAACCCCCTGGGCCCAGTTGGGTGCCTGTGGTGCATTTGCAGACCCACTCCCCAAGCGGCAGCCATCCGCCCTCGTTCAGAGCCTCCATTGTGCCCCGTGTTTGTGCTTCTACTCTTGCATTCACACAATGGGGGGGAATGAGTAATTTCCAGAGTGAGGGCAGACAGCTAACGAGTGCTCATTGGAGAAGAAAATTTGAATCTGTCTGTGAACGGACGCCAGAACGAATGACACCACACAATCCATGAAACACACGCGGGAACGGTTTCATAAAATCTGGACTGTGGTTTCCCTTTGTATAACACAATATAAAGACCCTACCTTGCAGGGTTGCCTGAAAATCAAACATTGGCGCTTTCTGGAGAATTATTTTCTTAAAAATAAAAAAATTAAAATCCAAAGAATGCATTTCTCGCTAGGAAATGTGACAGCAGTGTGGATGGAGGCAGCAGTTAACTGTGAAATAAAATTGTTTGCAGAGTCAGAACTGAAGCCTGAGGTCCCACTTAGGGACTATGAAATCCAAAATCAGTTTATGGCTGGCCTAAGTATCTGAAACAACTTGTTATGGATCTCAATTTACTGAGACTAAGTAGAGTTTGGAGGAAAGTAAAGCCAATTAGCCAGGGAAATCACGGTCACTGGGATGCTGGGAAATAGGATCATAAACATTTTTTTTCCTTCTGAATTCCTGCCTTTGCTGAGAATTGACACTGTATGCTGGGCTGCTCTTAAGGCTCAGGGTAGACTGGGCCAGACACTTTACGGCAATCTTCCTCTCCATTTCTCCTAAAGAGATTGCTCTGGTTATTCAGCTTAACATTCCTCTGAACTCTACTTAGTCTCAGTCAATTGAGGTTACTGCCAAGTTGTTTCAGATGCTCCATCCTGCCATTTAAAAGGGAAGGGGGGAGAGATAGACCCAAAGGCGCATTAGATGGAAATAGAGTTGCCACATCTTTTATTTTTTATTTTTATTTTTATTTTTTAAAAGCCAGTTCCTTGTATTTCTTAGAGAATTGTTAAGGATGAAATTGGTGTACAGCCAAATTATTTACTTAGATTTCTAGCTGGACCTATTTGAATGGCCAATGGCTCATAAGGACAAGTAGTTATTTTGTCAATTGATGCAAAGAGAACAAAACAGTTCTAAAAAAATGATGTTGCCTGTCCTGGGATGCACTCTGAGTTGGATCCAAAACTTTGAGCAGACCTATTGAAATCAATGGTATTTAAGCCAATCGTGATTGGCTTATGTCTCATTAATTTCACTGGGTAAATCTGGGGAGGGGGGCGGACCTCTTCTGCCTAAGGGCCAAGGGGCTGCATTCTGGTGTTGGTGGGGCAAAAGGTGAGCCCAACACCCCCACCCCAACATATTCTAGAATACCAACATATTCTAGCTTAAATGGCAGCCAGGTTGGTCACCGGTACACCTAGGGGTGACCACATTACATCAACATTAAAATCACTCCCCTGGCTGCCAATTAGTTTCCGGGCAAAGTACAAATTGTTGGTCATTACCTTTAAAGCCCTAAATGGTTTGGGTCCAGGTTACTTGCGGGGTCGCCTTCTCCTATATAGTCCGCCCCGCACACTCAGGTCCTCTGGGGTGAACTTACTTCAGTTAGCTAAAACTAGGCTGACATCAG
Organism: Elgaria multicarinata webbii; assembly: GCF_023053635.1. NCBI lineage: Eukaryota > Metazoa > Chordata > Lepidosauria > Squamata > Anguidae > Elgaria > Elgaria multicarinata. The sequence goes on from NC_086174.1 coordinate 32,156,202, forward strand.
TTTCCCAGAGGACCTTTTCTTCTGTCGCCTCCAGATTGTGGAATGGCCTGCCGGAGGAGATTCGTAAAATTAACTCTCTGTGTGATTTTAAGGCAGCTTTAAAGACTAGCCTTTTCTGGCAGGCCTATCCAGATCAATGTTAAATCACGCATTTTTAAGATGTATTGATTCCTGTTCTAAGTTGTTCCCCGCCTTGATCTAAATGGAGAGGCGGGTAAGAAATAAATTTATTATTATTATTATTATTATTATTATTATTATTATTATTATTATTATTATATCTCTTACTGCAAGAAACTAAGCTTTAGGGAAGGACTGCACAAAAGACAGGAGGACTTTCTTTGAATTTAGTGTAAGAAAACAGAACTGAAATCCAGATATGTGCTTCCATTGGTGTAAAGTTATGCACATGCTCTTGTCCAATATTTCAAGATGCATGGTAGCTCAAGATGCTGGACAAGGCCTTTGGTTAATCTTGCAGAACAATTCAAAGAACAGCCTCACTGCCAGAATTTCTTCCACTGGTGCATCTGTAAAGTTTTAACCTTAACAGTGTAGATACCTAAAGACATTACTGTGAACTGTGTTGGCTTACACAGTTTGCATATATATCAGACAGGATCAGGACAAATCAAATGCATTCAAACGCAATCACAGCACATCAGAAGTCTATGTTTACAATAAACATGACAGCCGACAATAGTTTTTCAGAAAATTCAATGGGATATGCTAACAGCACCATGCACATGCCTTTTCTGTCACTGTCATATCTGGTGACACTCATTTTTTTTTGAAACAATGCAAAAACCTCTATACTGAAGTTGAAAGTAGGATATATGTGTTCGAATCGATGATCCCTCTTTCATTCCAGCTTCAACATTCTGGGAAAGCTTTTCACCTGTTTCTGGGCATATCTGGGGACTGAAATTAAATAAGAATAGGTTCTAGATTTTGTTCTGTCAACAACTGCCTTCTTTTCATGTTCATCTTTTGGGTAAAATCTAGAGATCTATGACTTCGTCAGTCATATAGTCTTTGGACCTGTGGCATGCAAGGCCAAATGAATGTTTGTGATCAGTAGAGAAGATGGTCATCCCCATAGAGGGATCTTTCATAGACCATGTGTCACCACTTCTAACAGTGCATTACCTTCAGACTTGCCATGGCCATCAAAGGAAACCACAAATTTATTTATTTATTGAATTTATATCCCACCTTTTTCCTCCAAGGAACCCAAGGCGGCGTACATAATCCTCCTCCTCCTCCTCTCCATTTTATCCTCACAACAACTACCCCATGAGGTAAGTTGGGCTGAAAGTCTTCCTTGCTAACAGTGGCTGGTGTCAAGGCTCAGCATGGTTGGACATCTGCTGAGGGTCCACATTCCAGCAGGGGGCCTTCTGGCAAAAGTCCCCTGGAGCTGCTTCTCCTCTTCTCCACTGCAACCTGCTTGTTCACCCCCCTCTCACTCTCACCCAGGTAACAGTGGGGTGTTTAGGAAAATCAGTAAATGCCACTGCCTATTTTCCCATTGGCTCTCTGCCTGGCAAGCAAGCAGGCGATGGCGATGATGGGGAACAAAAAGAGGAGGAGGAGGAGGAGCAGCAGCAGCAGCAGCAGCAGCAGCAGCTGGCAACAATGCTGGTAAGAAAGTAGATTTACCTAGGGAGGAGATCCCATTGGGGGTGTCTCGCCCAAAAGTCCTCCAAAATCTGGAGCTGTCACTGTCCACAGAAGCCCAGACAGGACCATCTACCTCTGCAAGTAAGGTTGAAATGTCCCACTCTGTTAGAGCATCCCCTCCTTGGCTGAAGGATTCCATCTCCAAAATAGGTTCAGAACCTTGGATAGCTCCTTTAGCAATCTGGCTGGTTCTGACTGAAACCTGGAATGGATTCATACCCCACCGAACTAGGAGCCACCAGCCTTCAGAGGTTTTTTGTGAACCGCCCAGAGAGCTCCGGCTATTGAGCGGTATCGAAATGTAATAAATAAAAATAAAAATAAAATAAATAGTCATGCATAAGAACTGGTGGCTCTGGAAGAAGAACCAGATCCACGTGCAGTACCAAAGAGGCAACCAGCCAATGGAGCCTGATGGAGAGCATCATGACTGGATAGTTATGCAGCGTGGACTTGCGAATGCTTGGAAGGCTTTTACTGAAAATGCATCTCTGCTGTTTTTCTTTTTTTCTTTACATCTGGATAAGGTTTTATGCTTTAATTTTAGTTTAGTGTGATTGTGTTCTCAACCTGTTTCATGACTACTGCACTTCTCAACACAAGAATATGCTAGGAGAAAAGGACTGACACATATGCAAGTGCATCTATGTCAGTGTGAACGTTTGTTCAAGTTCTCTTGCTGTTTTGTGGATCCCCTTATTTATCGCCAAAGAATTATCTTTGAAAAAGATTATATTAAAGAGATTACGAACTGTACACAAATTCTGGAAAAAGAAGTCAGAAGAAGAGATTTTCTGATTAATCTGTCAAATCAAAACTGCTGGAAGACTTAGTAATATATGTTTAAGTGTTTTAAATCAGTAAGCTCTAAAGATGCACAATCTAAAATGTCTTTCAAATCATATACAAACCCAGCAAATTTAATAAGATACATGATTTAATAAGATGCAGGATACCAATTTCTTTGACAGTGTGGAAGGATAAGTTGTGGGAAGGCAGAATTTATACTGGAGCTTCTGTTATGGGATTACACATTCCCCCCTCCCTTTCCTTTCCTTCCTCCCTTCCTTCTTTCCTCCCTTCCTTTATTTCCCAAAAATATAGTGGAACTCCTGTAATGGTGTTGCTAATTTAGGATGCAATCCTATACCTACTTACTTGGGAGTAAGCTCCGTTGAACATTGAATTCTACTATGCTGTTATTTCTGATCACTGGTGTGTGTGTCTGCCCCCCCCCTCTCTCTCTCATTTCTCACATTGCCGAATGTGTGTTTTACACCCAATGTTTGTTGGCTGCTTAGTTTGTCAGTGCCCCAATAGTACTTGCCAAGTTGTAAAGAATTTGTCAGATCTTTCCTTGTGGAGCTTCAGAACAAGGGTCAGCAATGAGACTTCCATGTGCCCAAGCAAGCACCCTAAGGGTGCATTGCGGGGTGGGTGGGGTGGAAATATGCTATGTAATGATGTAGCATCAATACTTTGATGCACTGTGGATGAGACCACCCTGAATCAAAAAAGGATCACTGCTGCTTTGTCACAGTGGCACCCCCCCACCCCAAACATTTTAAAGGGTTAGGAAAAAAAAGAATAGGAAAAAAAGAAACTTCAGCTTCTGATTCACTAGCTCCCCCATCCCCAAAGGTGTTTAGATTTTTTTTCAACCCACTATGTGCCACCATCCTGTTTTAGGAATGTATGAGAATTTCATTTCTGTTTGCACAATCATGCAATCTGGACATGAACATTTGCTGTTCGAAAATTCCTGAATTTGCAATCAAATTTGAAAAACATTTTTTTTTAAAAAATGTGCACTTCGAAATGTGCATTATACCGGTATATATATATATATATATATATATATATATATATGTTTCACATGTATACTATTGGAGAAATTGTATACACTTCTGAACAATATGCACAGAACTGTACACTTTTCCCATTCAAAATGTGCACTTTTCCTGTTCAGATGAGCCAAAAACCAGGTCAAAAACAGAAATGATAGTAAATCAAAATGAGCTTTAAAGTGATTTTTTGGAGAAGTTAAGCTAGCTCAAAACCTGCTGGTTTTCCCATCCCCTATCCATCCATAAATGTGCCCAAAAAGTTCCGATTGGACCTTTCTGGACAGCTGTACATTTAAATTCTTTTTAGCCCTACCATTCTGTTTATGTTTCTATTAATAGTGTGTTCTGCATATATTTCCCTTAAATATAGTTCTTTATATTCTTAACACTGTTTGATTGCATTGATCCTTAACAAAAAAAAAAAAAAGGAAAAGGAAAGAAGTAAAAACATTAAAAACAAAAAACAAAACCCCCAAACCCACGAGGAACTGTATATACACAACTCCATGTATTAAATATTTTCATTATTAATTTGTTCCAAAGAAGTCTAACCCTAATCCAATGTTTATTAAAACTGGACAGGATTTACTAAATTGATTCAAGATTATCAAATATGAGCAGATCTTTACATATATTACCTTAATTCTCTTTCTAAATATTTGCAAAACTTCTTACAGCTCTTGGAAGGATTTTTTTTTAAAAAAACAAATAAATTAAAAGCACAATGACACAATGCTGAGGTTGATTCTGTTCATCAACAATAGGTTGTGTTTCAATGGAAGTGAACAACAACAGGAATAAGAACACCCACTCCCATGAAGTGTGGTTGTGCTGCCTGTAGCATCTGGGAGTAAGAGCACTGTTGTAAAGAAAGCTCAAGTTCAGCCGAGAGAGAATTTATATTTTAGAAAGAAGGAAGAATTGATCAAAGAGTAGCCCCAATGCCGTGCTATCAATGGACTCAAGGTGACTGTTGGTGCACACAGAACTTGTCAGAAGTGCAACATGTTAGAGAAAATTCTATTAAGGTGCTGATCTTAGAATCATAGAATAGTAGAGTTGGAAGGGGCCTATAAGGCCATCGAGCCCAACCCCCTGTTCATTGTAGGAATCTATTTAAAGCATCTCTGACAGATGGCTGTCCAGCTGCCTCTTGAAGGCCTCTAGTGTGGAAGAGTCCACAACCTCCCTAGGTAACTGGTTCCATTGTCGTACTGCTCTAACAGTCAGGAAACTTCAAGAAACTAAAGCTTGATGGCTGTCTAAGCATGTTCCGTTAGGCTGGTTCATATCTTATATAAGCATATGGCAGTGTAAGTCTTGTTACTCGAGATCTACTAGACCGATTTTGCTCATTTTTGTTTTAATCTGAAGCTTGAGCTGTGTAGATGCGCAGAAAATTTTGAAACTTCTAAAAAGTTCAAAGCTCGAGCTTTAATAGAAATTTGTGACCTCTGTGCCAAACAAGCAGGACAGCCCCTCCCCCCCGTGGCATGATATACAGCCTTAATCAGTGTGACACAAAGGCAGTCCTCAGGTCAGCTACACAGTTAGGCTTTTGCCACCAGTGGGGAAGGGGATGGAGTGGCCAATCAGGGGGCATGAGGGAGGGGGAGGGGCCATGCCTCAGGCTAATTTCAGAGGAGGAATTCACTATGCCTGAAGCACATTCACATTATTTGTGAGCTTCTCTGTTGTGAAAGGGCTGAGGAACAAAAAAGCAGGAAAGGAGCAGGACTACTAGAGCCCATGGTGATATAGGCTTTACCCTAGTGTATATTAGAACAGGTCCTCCATACACATGATGAAATAACATGTGCTCTCATTCTGTGCAATTATCATTCTTATAAAGCAACATGTGAAACAGATAACAGACACACAATTGGCTTTGGAGAAAGATTGAGTCACACCCACACCCACCCACCCACCCACACACCACACATTATGTTACAAATGCCATGAAACATGCACACTTCCCCAGCAGATGAATGGAGGTCCTCTTCTGGTCCAACTACTCCAGTTGTGGATAGTGGTGCAGTAGTAATTTTTGAAGTGCAGGAACTCACCATGAAAGGGCCCATAGCCACGCCCTCAGAGTTGTCCAGTCCAAATCCAGGTTAAAGATAAAGACCCATAAGATCTGTTACTCATCAACAGGTAGCAGACTGGACAGGCAGGGAAACAGGGCTCCTGGTCACAGTCTTCTGAATGGTGTTGAGATGGACTGTATTTTGTATTAAAATTATAATAATTATTTCTAAGTTTGCATCTGTACATTTAAATTAATGTTATGCCAATCGGTGTCCTCTTTTGTCGTCTTTTTTGGAGATTCATAAATGGTCATCCCAGATGGTAACCAGAGAGATTTCAGTTGCAGTACTAAGTGCTGTATCAGAGACCACAAGCCATGAATACTGAAAACCAAGAAGACTTTACTGGCCAACTCCAGCATGAGGCACAGCTGGACCAGGTCATTAAACTGCTCAGAGAGCTTCGGTTATGGGGTGGTATAAAAATGTTGTTGTTGTTGTTGTTGTTGTTGTTGTTATTATTATTATTATTATTGAGAATTTTATTTCAGTTCATTTTTGATAAGAATTTGCCAAATTTTGTGATGTTTTCCCTATTGGGGCCAAACAGAACTTCCTACCACCCACATCATCTGTCACCAGTGGTAGTGGCCTTACTTTGCCTAATGATAAAGGATGTAGAGATTTTGTAAAATCCGTTCCATCTGTCTTTTGCAGATTGTTGGGTGCCTTTCATTCTATCATCTGCTGATTGATGGAATCGGATTGTTTCCAATTCCCCAAATGTGCGCAAATTCGCACTCATGCAAAGAAGACTGAGGGGAGACATGAGAGCACTCTACAAATACTTGAAAGGTTGCCACACAGAGGAGGGCCAGGATCGCTTCTCAATCATCCCAGGGTGCAGGACATGGAATAATGGGCTCAAGTTGTACACTGTACACTCAAATTACAGGAAGCCAGATTCCAGCTGGACATCAGGAAAACATCCTGACTGTTAGAGCAGTATGACAATGGAACCAATGACCTAGGAAGGTCGTGGGCTCTCCCAATTTAGAGGCCTTCAAGAGGCAGCTGGACAGCCATCTGTCAGGGATGCTTTAAATAGATTCTTACAATGAGCAGGGGTTTGGACTCAATGGCCTTATAGACCCCTTCCAACTCTACTGTTGTATAATTCTATGTGTTTGCAAAAATTTGCAAATTGCCACCATGGTCATTTTCATTCTTTAGCCAGTGGAGGAAATGCATATTTTCAGCCAGTTTTATTTATTGTATGTATCTTTCTATGACTAAATTTGCTTTACACTCTGGAAAGTAAAAAATCCAGTCTGCAAATCTGCAGAATCTGTACAACTGTGGAAAAGCCTATCTGCTACAGGGCAGATTCAGAGAAATCCAGGCTTATTTTGTGGACTTCTCCAATATCCCTACTCATGATGGGCCAGCCATCAATGGGTTGGAATTGGTTGGCATCTCCCCATTGGCAGGTCTTGCAATCTTTACAGAATGGGGAAAAACTTTCAGTGATGACGTTCAACCTCCTCTTCAACCTCCCATAGTTACCATCTGTAGCTCTAAGGAGTTCTCAGAAGAACCACTTAGCCCTGAAGAAGGCATTGAGTTTGACTGAATACTTAGTAAGAAATAAAAGGGATACCTCATTTTACCTGATGCCGATGGAGTTCATATGTTTGTTTTTATCCTGTTAGTCTTGTCCTGTCTCCAACACAATGAAAATATGTCTTCATGGGTGCTAGTATGACCTAGCAGTTTTTGTGTCCACACACACATTGATCTGAGTGGATCAATTGGCTTATGAAATATAGCTTCATTTGTTGTCCTTGACACAATGGTGCATTAACTGCAAAGCTATTTGGTATCTATGCTTAAATATATCTTCAGATTCTTAATAGATGGGGGGCTTTGTGCTCATAAATTGTAAGAGCTGCTTACATTATATTTTAAAAGTCGGAGTGAAGCTTTGTGGGGAGGATTCTCCACCTCCGTTTTTTCTTTGCACAAAAGAGATAAGTGTTTTTGCTTACCTTTAGTGACTTACTAGCAATTGAATAGCACTTGTTGTGTTTGAATGTCACATTATATGTATTGTAGCTGATAAAAAAATGTCATTTTCTCTCTGTTGCTACTATCTCTTGAGACACTCTTGGAAACAAGATATTTTGACTCAAAAACACTTGCCTGATAAAATATGCTTAAAATAATAGCAGGAAGTTTGCGAGTTGAAAACAAAATAGAACTGGATTCCAGTTTTTTCTAGACTCTGGGGACAGCTGGCATGGGGGAACTTCTATGTGAGATACATTAGGAGAAAGTCTTGGTTTAATTTTTGAGCTTGTAAAGCCCCTACAATAGGAATAAGAGGATTCCCTCTATTCGATGCCTTTATTGTTCTTTTTTGGACTGCACTGCATTCAGCTTCTCCTGCATTCTGGTTTAACTAGAGCTCTATTTGTAGAAGGTGCTGAACTCGATTCCCAAAATAGGGTCAGCACCTTGGAGAGCTTCTTTAGAGTTCTGGCCAGTTCTGACTGAAACCCAGACTGCATTCCCAGCCCCACCGGAACCATAGCCACCAGCCTCCACTATTTTATTGGTCTTGAAGTGTACTATTTATTTACTTATTGCATTTCTATACCACCCAATAGCCGAAGCTCTCTGGGCGGTTTACAAAACTGGGCGGTTTACTAATAACGGTTGGGCATATTACACGTTCTGCATACAACTTTCCTAGTATTATTTCACACTTTTTATTCTGCATTATCCATCGTACCGCAAGAGACGACATCGTGGGCACCAAGAGTTATACTTGAACAAGAGTGCATGTCTCCATGATGGGATCGCATCAATATGACTTTTGTAAACCACCCAGAGAGCTTCGGCTATGGGGAGGTATATAAATGCAATAAATAAATAAATAAATAAATGAGGTGTAGATCTGTGCCACCAGTTCTCCCGCATGTCAAGATTAGCGTTTCATTCACTGTATCATGCAGCTTCACTGAAAACGTACACTGCAATCTGGCTTCCTGTAACTTAAGTCCATTATTTGGTGTCCTGCACTCTGGGAGGATCGATCTCCCATTGAGGAGATCTGGCCCAAGAGACCTCCAGAACCTGCAGCTGGCACTGGGGCGTTATTGGATCTACAGCCTCTGCCCCCACCACAATGCCCCCATTGAGGTTGTCGTCATCATTGTATTAGTAGCAGCAGTAGTAGTGGCAGTGGCGGTAGCGTCTTTGAATATCTCTTATTCCCGTCACCAAAACCAGAAGTCAGCCATTGCCTATAAGATGACATGTGTTGGGAGCATATGTGAATGCCAAGCACTGAATGTACGCAAACATACCATAGATTAATCAAGTGAACTCTTATCTTGGGCTGGTTAGGAAACAATGCCCATTTAATTTTTTTCAAGAGACAGCTTAGAAGTGTGGCATTGTACCACAAATAAAAGTGGTGCCACAATGCCTGTAAATCAGAGCTTTAAACTATGTTTCAATTATCCTTCTATTATCCAGCTGGTGTTTAAGCATGTTTATTATTCAAATCAGCAGAGAATGTGCGGCTGTTGTGTAAACAACTGTCAATTGCTGAAACAATGATTACAAGGCACCATCTCTTTCAGGTGTACTTAGAGGTACTTATACCTCAGCCACTTGTATTTAAATATCATGCAAACACAATGCTTGAGTGACTACTTTCGCTCCTGCTCCGAAATACCTCTTGCCAATTCTATTACATTAAGCAGGGAAACCTATTACATTTTCTCCCCCATTTAGACGCGTCCGTCCTCTGTTTTTTAACCATTGTATCGCTAAGGCTTGAGTTCAGATAATAGAAAGGCGAAGGGATTCAGAGACGGTAGATAGATTGAGGGAGACTGCTCCGAAAGGAAAACCATTTTCCTTGCACATTATTTCAAGCATCTGAAAGCTTTTTTGCAACACACACACACGCACACACACACACACACACACACACGGAAAATGATATTCTGAAAAGGGAATGGAAAACTCAGTCATGGAGCTAATGCCCTCCCCCTCCCTGCCCGCCTGGCCCATGTATTAACTGTAGGCACACCATATGTTGTTTGGAAGCAGGTTGAAGGGGATTTAGGCAGCACAATCCAGAGTGGGTTTACTGCAAGGTAAGACCCCCTGTATTTAGTTATGGTTCCTTCTCAGTGTGGTGTAGGATTGCAATCTTAAAGCCATTTTTGTATATGTTTCAAATTATACATTAAAGAAAGCAGTGGGGGGGGGGCATGGTCACACTGCAATGGTTGTGTGTGAAAGGGAGAGCTGAACACAGCTCCCGGTCACTACTGCATTGTGATCAAGGTGGTGGTAGTGGTGGTGGTGGTAGGAAGAAGGAGTCCCAGCTTTTTGACAGCCCTGGGGACAGGCACCTTCAAGGCCCCCTTATCCCTCAGTGAGTCCACCATCTCACTGCCATTGTTACTGGTTCCGCCTCCTTTTTCTGATCATTTTACCACTTGCTTGCGTGACAGGCAGAAAAAACAAGGAGCAAGAGGGCACATTCATCTACTGCTCCTTCTTTTCACTACTACCTTTGTGTGGGCCAGAGCAAGAGACAGGTGAGCAAGCAGGTTGTAGGTTCCTGGTCGACAGCTGGTTGGCCACTGTGTGAACAGAATTCTGGACCAGATGTACCCTTGGTCTGATCCAGCAGGGCTTCTCTTATGTTCTTATTGGGCAGTATAGAAATGAAATAAATCATCATCATCATCATCATCTACTAGTCACAATGGCTATATGCTCCCTCCAGTATCAGGGGCACTATGCCTTTGTATTTTAGTTGTTGGGAAACTCAAGCAGGATGGTGCTCTCACATTCGTGTCCTGCTTGTCTAATGTTCAGAGCTGGAGAAGAACATCTGGAGTGCTCAGTTTGGAGTAGAACCGATTGCAATGACTTGGGACAAATTTGTATACCCTAATTATGAACTTAGATGGCATTTGTAGTTACAGAGGAAGCATTCCCCCCCCCCAAAAAAAACTGATATATATGTCAGTGCCTTTGACATGAGACATTAAAAGCTGCCTCAAACCCCCAAATCATTGTGGGCAAGAACGAAACGAGCGAGCTAAAGATTTCATTTGGGGGATTATTGTGTTATGTCCTGATGAATGGGTAACGATAGCTTCCTCTTGCATTTGTGTAAAACACAAGATTCTGAATCTGAAAGTTGTACGCAAAATAAATATGGACCGTGCATGGTGGAGATGCACGGCGTATTTGTCGAACGACACTCTTTTCCCAGAAATTAATAGAGATGCTTAGACTGTTCCGTAGTCAACAGCGCTGGTCTAATTGGTGGCCTTGGCAACAAAATCAGGTCATACTGAGATCAAGCATATGTAGATCTTCTTGTTCAAATATACATTAGAATAGGAACCTTTTGAAAGAGTCCACGGGGCAAGGCTGAAGACGGGTGCTCCCACGCAGAGCTAATGTTACTTAGAATTGTTTACCTGTTCGTAACATTAAGGTGATGTTTTTCAGAGCAGGAAGGAAAGAATCTTTTCACAGATCCAAGAAAATAATGTAACATATTTTTTTTGTGTTTTGTTTTTTGGGGTTAAGGCCAGAAAGTGCAGCCCTTGCCTACATATGTCTTGATGGCGCAGCGTAATGGTCTCCTTTGGGATTCTAATGTGCCTGGCACATATATTTAAATGTAATTAAGTAATCAATGGTGTACGTTGTCAAATGAATGTTTAGGCTGCAGAAGAATGAATTTCCAGCACTGTCACTGCAGCTGCGCAGTCATCACTTACGTCCCCGTTCCCCCCTCTATAATTATGATTCCAGTTATTTACAAAGTGATGATACTTCATAGAAACCAAATTGCAACTATCCAGCTACCCTTGGATGCAATTACATATCAATACCTATCGCTGCTATGAGAGTTGTCACATCAAATTGTTAATGTAAGGCAGGAATGGGGAACCTCTCCCCCCTCACTCCGATGGCCATTTTTTCTTGAAGGTGTATCTTTTCAGGAGTTGCCAGCTGCTGGTGCTGGGCGGGGCTAGAGCTGGTAATGGGTGGGGCAGAAGCAGCAGAGGCTGGTGGCTCCAATTTCGGCAGGGCTGTGAATCCATTGCGGGTTTTCGTCAGAACCAACCAGCACTCCAAAGGAGCTATGCAAGGTGCTGAAACCTACTGCCAAAATAGCTTCAGCACTTTGGATCGCTCCTTTAGAGTCCTGTCTGGTTCTGACTGAAACTTAGGGCTCACCTACACCAAGCAGGATATTCCACTCTGAAAGCGCCATATAAAAGGCAGGAGCCACGCTACTGCTTTATACTGGTATTGAAGTGCACTGCAGGATCTACACTACTGCTTTACAGTGGTAATGAAATGCACTGACAACTGTTGGGGCCCATCACACATCTACACCAAGCAGGATATAGCACTGTGACAGTGGTATGACAACAACAGTTGTCAGTGCAATCATGTGGCCCCTGCCTCTTATATACCACTTTCAGAGTGGAATATCCTGCTTGGTGTAGATGAGCCCACAGAATGGATTTACAGCCTCATGGAAATTGGGCAGAACCACCAGCTTTCGCCAGGCAAAGGGTATTTCTTGCTGAACACTTGGAGGAAATATAAGATATTGTACAGTTTCAGAAATTAAATGTACCACTCATATTATTAGAAAGAAAGGACCTCTTTCATATTTTTTCTCCCCCTCCCTCCATTTCCTATTTCAGTAACATAACTGGGATGAATGAGCACCACTTATTAAATTTAATCTCGGCTGAAAGGCCTCCTCCTGATGGCTCCTCCTCCCTTACAGCTACCACCACCAACAGCCTTTACAGCAGGTTGAGCTGAGGGAGATGTGAGGGATAGCAGGGCCATTCTGCCAGCTTTGTTGAAAGACCTCCCCTATGAAAGTGGATCCTTTCTCAGCTGTTACCACCAGAAGTGCAACCCTATTAGAGCTGTGTGCAAATGGCGTCTCAAAATTCTCCATCCTAATTGCAGGCAGAGAAATTTGGAGGACAATTTCACTGAATTCCTCCAGGAAGAGGAGAAATTCTCCAACAGTTTCTCGCAAGCAGGGATCATAATTGGCCTGGCCTCCATTTTGCATCCACCACAATGTCCCATACTTTGTAGGTCTGCTCATTCCGGAGCATTGTGGGGGTAAGACAGGGAAGGTGGCCACTGTATGAAGTTCATTGAAGTGTGGGAAGCTCAGGAAGGTACCATCCGCCCTAGTGATGATTGTACAATGACAGACAGGCCACTTGTGCACACTCCTCAGCCACCTCATAAGTATGGTAAGCAAAAGAACCCAGAACCAAAACCTTGAGAATTCCTCCGAAATTTCTTCTCCTCTGACTTTCTTTTTGAAAGCAATGTCGTTTTCTATCAAATTGAATGAGAATGGTTGAAAAAAGTGGGGGAGAAATTTTCAGCCCAGCTCTAACTCCTATGCATGTTTAAGCAGCATGTTTAGACAGGGGTTGTAGGACTAATCACGGTTTAAACATACATAGGATTATGCCTTAAACTGATGAAAGCTTAAAGCCCTAAACATAAAATAAAATAAATCACATGGTGGTCATCCCCCATTACTGCTACCGCCCTCCCTACCAATAACTTGCTTGTCTCTGTTAGCTTCCTTCCTAGTTGTTTTGATGGACATCCTAGTCTTGCCTAGGCCTTGAGGTGAAGCACATCAATCACATACTGGAATCCTATGTGGAGCAGATGTTCCTACTAGTGAATTAGAAATGCCTAGTGAAAGCTTGGGAGTTCAGGGGACAGAAAAGAAAATAATAGCATGATGTCATTTACTGAAGGCAATACGTTGCCATGGGCAAGAGTCTTCCAGACGTCTGGTGCCAGGGAAGCTCATGAGTGATTAGGAAATGATAACGCTTGTAAGGTTAATGTCTCCTTTATTTCACTTGTTCAAGTATTTCTTCTTCTTCTTCTTCTTCTTCTTCTTCTTCTTCTTCTTCTTCTTCTTCTTCTTCTTCTTCTTCTTCTTCTCCTCCTCCTCCTCCTCCTCCTCCTCCTCCTCCTCCTCCTCCTCCTCTGGCATGGAAGTGTCAACAGGTGCAAACACATCTATGGAGACAAGAATTGCCAGTGCTTCCTTTCTGGCGCAGTATGGCCTCCATGCACCAGAGACAGAAATTGCAGAGTTGTGCAGACTGCCCATCAATCCGCATTGTTGCCTGGCACCTATATATCATCCAACATGTGTGTAGGCACCCTGCCATCACAACAGATGGCAAGGACTGGAAGCAGCCAAGCGACGATGTACAGTAGGTGTGCTAAAGTAAAAGTGTGGAAAGTGTGATTTCCATCCAAGAATGTTGGACTTGCTCTCTCTGCCTTGGTTTTCCATGCCCAGAGTTAAGATGATGGGCAGGAGCCATTGAGCCCAACTCCCTTCTGGATTCGTTTCCTTTCACACAAAAGCATCCGTTTTAGTTTAAAAATGTGATTGGCCTAGGCGGTGAATTTGTGGGGGTGTTGGAATGAACAGCAAAATGCATGTTTAAATAATCACTACCTTATCTGGCTTTCTCCCAGAAGACTTCACAGGTGAGTTGTTGTTGTTGTTGTTGTTGTTGTTGTTGTTGTAAAAAACAAGCTTACAGATACTCTTCTCAGATTTATGCAAAATTTGCAGAGAGCTGAAACATTTTCACTTGCTCTCCTACCATGATCTGGTTTTTAGACAAAAACCTTTCTGGATTAAAAATAATTATTGGCAAACCGTTCCCCTTTGAGGAACAAAGTAATTGACGAGCTTGGCCCTCCATGTGCCTCTTTAATAAGCAAGGATGCAGTACTCCTCTCTCGGAAATCAATGGCAACATTTCTGCAGAGTGAAATAGTCTGCGCTGTATTTCAAGTGGGGAATGACACATGATTATAAACAGCCGGAAGCTGGCATTGCCACACCCAGCCTTACCTAGATAAGTCTGCCTCTGGATTTAATCTAAAATGGGATTTGGGAGGAAAGATAGGATTCCTCTACACAAGGCCATGTTCTGAATTTGGGTGTAGACGTAACAAAATCTGTATTGCTTTCAGTAGATTATCTAGGAAAGGTTTGATTGAGTATGCAACCCATAGTGCACTGCAACTGTTAGCAAAAATATGTGGGGATAAAGACTCTTACATATCTTTAAAACTATAAAAATGTGAATGCTGCAACTGTTTGCAAAATATGCCTGTGCAAACACTAGTGTTTATACAGACATATCATCTTAAGACTACAAAACCCATGATGTAGCCATGCCTATGAGTGATTTTGAGCAAAGTACACATGCATAGATCTGTTTTCTGAACAGAGCAAGCAGCATGAACCAAAGACGCCATAATCCCTGGAATGAAAAGATTTTCAGCACAAATCAAATGATCTGAACAAAATATACTCAGTGATAGAATTCCTCCTGGAGGTTTCACACGCCAATATTCTAAACTGTGGAATATAAGAGAGAAAGAGAAGTTTCACTACACTCACATTACGCCCTAGTCCACAGCCACAAAGTTCAACACCATTGAACTTCATCTCTATATGTCCCCCTCCCCATGCTCCTTAGAATCAGGCCACAGCTAGACCTAAGGTTTATCCTGGGATCATCCAGGGTTCGCCCCTGCCTGAGCACTGGATCCCCTGTGTGTCACCTAGATGAACAGGTTTGACCCCCGGACGAGCCAGGGATAAACCTTAGGTCTAGCTATTGTCATAGTGGCTATTGGATGACCCACTAGAGGGTATTGTTGGGGGGAGGTAGTGACTTATATTTGTCTGACTCTTTTGGCTGGTGTGGCCCCTTTTGCACAGGGCTTTCTATACTGATAAATACCTGGGTGGGTGGGTCCCAGGTTTAAGGAGGCCCTCAGGAGAATGGCTACTGGTAGGGCTCTTACTACACTGGTGGACTCCCCCTAGTGGGCTTACCACAAGATGTAGTGATGGCCACCAATCTGGATGGCTTTAAAAGGGGGTTGGATAAATTTCTGGAGAAGAAGGCTATCAATGGCTGCTAACCCTGATGGTTGTGTGCTTTCTCCAGTATTCGAAACAGTAAGCCTATGTGCACCAGTTGCTGGGGAACATGGGTGGGAGGGTGCTGTTGCACCATGTCCTGCTTTGTTGGTCCCTGGCTGACAACTGGTTGGCCACTGTGTGATCAGAGTGCTGGACTAGATGGACCCTTTGTCTGATCCAGCATGGCCCTTCTTATGTTCTTACCTGGCAGTGGTGAGCAGGAGCATCGGTGTCTAGGAGCTGCTATTTAAATTCCCCACAAGCCTCGGAGTGATGCTACATCGGGGACATTGTGAGAAATTTCATAACATTTAAATGCACACTGGAGGCCACCTGGTGCTAATAGGGGGGCAGGCAGGCATCTGTGGAGGGGGGCTGGTTCCATGGCATGTTCTAATGCCATGTTCTAATGCTGGGATGAAGGCATCATTTTGATATTTCAGTTCAGTACCTCTGCAATCATCTCTCTCTCTCTCTCTCTTTCTCTCATCATGCCTTAGACCTTTAGTCCTAATAGATGGAGGGTAAATTATTTCAGACTTCAAACAAGGGGGAACCTTTTCTTTCTAAACTATTTTTTAAAGCTAGTTTTCATCTCCCATATCTAAGTCCACCTATCAAGGTTTTTTCAAAGGCTGACTTGAGTTCCTCATATTAGACAATCTTCAATTCAGAAAAGGAATGTTATAGAATAAGGGGAGCATGTTCAGCAACTAGCTGGCATCTGGCAGGCTGATGCCCTGTAAATTGTGCTAATTATATGCAAATAAAACCTGCAAATTAGCTACAGCTCTCACGGTTGTGATGTATTTCTGATGTGGCCCGCAGTGCGGCATAGGTTGCCCACCCCCATCTCATTAGCTGAAATCTTGCAATTTAATTATCAGTTATCAAAAAAGCAACATTTACTTTTTTTACTTTTTTGGTTCCTGCCGATTTTTTTCTTAGTAAAAATAAAATAAAAATCCGAGCCTTCATAAAATGTCTGCTTGACTTTTAGAGTAATCAAATACATGAATGTTTGGATTTAAAATATCCATCAGTGTAGCAAGGTGGTAATTAGGGTTGGGATGAACACATTGGGATGAGCACATTACTTGTACTTCCTTCCCTTTGAAGTCACTGGAAATTCAGTTTGTCACAATTTATTTATTTATTTACATTTATATACCGCCCCACAGCCGAAGCTTTCTGGGCGGTTTACAACAATTAAAAATAGTAAACATTAAAAGTATACAAAAATTTAAAAAACATAAAAACGGTATAAAAACAACAGTATTCACAACTAGCTTCACATTGATTTTGATGGACTGGAGCACAACCAACTTAATCTGGAACCAGGTCCATACCTCTAGTACATGCTAAGATTTCTCATAAACATCAGATGTAGGGTAGGGGGAGCTCTATATGCAGACAGAGCATGTGTGGAGCTTTCCCTCCCCATTGGGTAGTTATTAGAACATGCCTTGTCACCGAGAATTCCCTCACAGAGTTCGCCATTAGCCATCTTTTTTTCACCATCGTCCAAAAATGCTAAATTGTGGGTGCACAAAGAGAGAGAGAAAGAGAGAATCAATATTTCATTGATTGATTCATGTAATGCTGTGAATAGGTGTGGTCCTTTACCGAGTGATGTGAAGGAGTGTCTTCTCATGACTTTGACAAGAAGCACAAGGAGCATAATGGGGCGAAGCAGGCCAGTAGTTGCAGCACCATGGAGAGCTCCACATCAACAGTGAACAAAGCCTTGGACCAGATTGGAGCCTTCTGCCCCCCAAGGCTCCACCCCTTCCTTGAGGTATGGAAGTCCTTAAAGCGGTAGGTCTCTGGCTTGAGCCATAGCACTCCTCCTCTCTTGCCTGCAGTGATCCCTGGTGTGAAGGGGGAGGTGGTTCCTCATGGTATGTGGGTGTTCCAAGTGTAGGAGTCTGGAGCCCTCAATTCACAGATCACTGGCTCAAGGGTGCCTGATCCCAGATGCTCATACTTGGGTGCGTTTCCAGCATTTCTGGCTCCAGTGCTGTTGGCCCAATGGATTTGTACAGCTCCTCCAAAACTGCACTGTTGTACAAGTTGGGGTGGGGGGTGGGGTCCTCACAAGGAGACACGTCCCTACTTCAAGAAATTTACTATCAGAAGTTTGACCCAGGGAAGGCAGCAGAAGGAAGGAAGAAGGGGATGGGGGAGAACATGCATTCAGTTCAGATGTATATGTACTTAGGCTTAGTTTCAGTATAGGGTGAAAAGATGCAGGAGTTGTATCAAAAGGTGCAAGAAAAAGAGGGGTTAAGAAGGGATTTGAAGGAGGGAGTGAGAGAAGCGGCATCACAAAGATTTACAGGTAGGGAGTTTGAGGCAGGCTAGCACCAGGAAGATCCAGGTTCAAATCCCTGCTCACTCACAAAACGTTTTGGGTTACCTAGGCTAATCATCTGTCTCTTAGCCTTTAGAAGCATTTAAGTGCAAAGCCTCTTCATTTGGGAATGATCTACTGATGCATGCAAAACATACACACATGCAGCCACACACCAGGAATCTGTACCGGTTTTCTCAATATTTTACTCAGCTTCCCTCGTGCTTGAAATTTGGGGTGGTGGTGGTTGCCCTCGTGTACTTCAAAATATTGTTTCAGGATAACAGTGACATAAGGAAAATGCAGGAAATTAGCCCTGAAAAATGTCACTGGCATTGCTTAAAAAGAGAAATCATTTTGCTTCTTTCAAAATTCCTTGGATGTTTTGTCTGAAGGCAAAACTACATGTTACTTTGGCAAATACCTGTTCACTTGATGAGGTAATATAAACGTGAGGTTATATAAATGTGTCATCACCATTGGGGAAGAAATGGTAAGGAGGATCTAATGTGTAACCCTCACTGCAGCACTTCTCCTGTTCCTCTCCTGTGGTTTCTCCTTCAATCTGGCTAACTTTCAGTTCCTTCATGCTAGTTGGGGACAATGGGAATTGTAGTCCATCACATTTGGGGGGCACCAAGGTTGGAGAAGGCTGTACTACAGGATTGATTTTAATGTGTGAATTATGGAACAAAAGAGTTGGGATTGGTCCCCCCCCCCCCCCACACACACACTTTGTTATGAAGGTAGTTGCAAAGAGCTGTTGCTTCTTCACAGGAAGAACTTCCTAACTTCATTAAAGGGCATTTATTTCTATATTTAGTTCCTAGAGGAAAGAAGGGCTTCCGCTGTTATAGGAAATCTTCTTTCTCAGGAGACATGAGCAACTCCTTATTTGAAAAACATTGGGATGACAATAGATGTTGTCCTGGTAAATGACCTCCTGTATACTGAACTTCCTATTTTTCATACCCAAAGGAATGATTAAATAATATTCTTTAATCATTTTTTTTATGTATATGACCTTTGTACTTTGATATCAGGGGAAAAGAAAAGAAAATACCGGAAGTGTTAAATAGAAAATATTAACTTGTTGGATGACTAAAACACCTATCCACTCCCACCCACACACCAAAGAAATACAATATGGCTGATTGTCTGATTCTACTTTATTTATGTTGAATTTATGAGAGGGTGTTGCCATTTGAGAAACTAAAAGAAGTGCAAACATTGACAGAGTTATAGTTCCTTTTGCAACTGTAACTTATATGTTAGCCAAGGTTGTCTGTTTGATGGTAGTGGGTTGCTTTCAGGAAATGGAAAAAATAATATGATTAATTGAAAACTCGGTATAAAGAATATTAACTCCTTCCCATAGCCTACCACAGTCCAGGAGAAGGCAACCGATGACCTCCAGATGTTTTGGAATATAACTGTCATACTCCCTATCCTTTGGCCATGCTGGCTAGGTGTACTGTGAGTTGGAGTCCAAAACATTTGGAGGGCAGGAGATTCCTACCCACGGTGCAGCCTATTAATTTTGCAGTTTTAGGCACATTAACTTGAAAGAAGACTCTGAGCATCTGAGCCTTACCGTTTTGCTAAAGGAAGCATCTTGTGAGTTTACCCATGCCTGTTTGTGGCTTACATCAGCAGCTGATAGGAAACAGAGAGAGGAGCCCTCACAGAAGGAACATATGTAGGAGTGGATTCCCCGGAAAAGCGTGTGCCTGTGATGTAAAGTATTCCTTAAAGAAACAGTATCTTAATGGTTCATTGAATAAGAATATACCCCTGGCCTAATATCACAATATATATGAATACTAATCCACAATCCACAAATGGAAAACACCATTAATGATACAGCAATACAAACTGAGAAACTACACTATAATTTACTATTGTGTAGTTTCCCAGTTTGTATTGCTGTATCATTAACAGTGTTTTCCATTCCCACGTTTGTGGATTGTGCATTAGTATTCTATAGGGTTCATTAAAGTATTGATATTTTAACAACCCCTTCTTTCATATATATTGTGATATTAGGCCAGGGGTATATTCTTATTCAATGAACCATTAAGATACTGTTTCTTTAAGGAATACTTTACATCACAGGCACACGCTTTTCTGGGACATCCACTCCTACATATGTTACATCAGTAGCTGGCAGGATAGGTTAAACAGTGAAAGAAGGCCCTCTTCTAGATGCTTCATAAGGCAATACAGGACCAGGGCAACGTGGGACAACTTTGCTAATCAAGGTCCCAGGCACACTATCCTCCCCACCTGGATTTGGGCCCAAAGGACCAAAGAATAGTGGGGGCGTGTAGAGACTGGAGGCTAAGTTGTAAGCAAGGACAGTTTGTGACATTGCACAACATCATTACTGATCCCAGAGCACATCTGTTATGCGATCAACCTTAGCTTACAATGACTTTGTGGAGCTTGAAATAACACGAGATCACCTTAATTCTGGTCTTAAACCAGCAGGTTTTCTTTTAATCATTTATGACTCAGTGGCCCTGTTCAGAAGACACCTTAAACCATGGCTTTAACCGTGGTGAATAAGGCAAAAAGCTGTGGTTTAAGGTGTCTTCTGAACAGGGCCATTATGTAGACCCCATGAGCTAGCCAAAGAGGAAGTCTCCTGAGGAAGAAGCACATGTTGTATAAAATACCTGGATGGGGAGGGAGTGCTCCCAGGTGCCTCTCTCTATGCTTTGAATGTCCTGATTGATGCACAAATACTTTGATTGCGATGGTGCTTATGCTTGACTGGAAAGGTCACAATGGCATATGAGGAACTGCAATACTAAGAATTCTTGCAGTTAACGTAAACCTTCTGGAATGCATTTTTTTAAATGGAAGGGATCTCGTGAATCTTTGTAGGAAGGCAGTCAGGACATCTAGCACCAATGAAGTCAACAGAATCCACACACAGTAAGTAACTTTTGCAGAGAAGATGCAATTGAGAAGGAAGGTCCAAAAGGAGAGAATCAATGTAATTCTCCACAATCCATGAAGGATGGTTCAAGGACAAGCAATATTATTCACTTAACATTTTATTACTGTGGCTGATGTGATAGCACAGAGCACTTCCTAGAGACATACAAATAATAATGGCCAAGAAAAAAACAACACCCAGTCCATCAAAGGCCTGCGTCTCTCAACATAGGAAATACAAATCACTTTCCATGGCAGCTCACCATCTTAAGCCCAATTATCTCTCCTGTAGCTCACTCCATCTCTCTCAACTTGTCCAGCTACCTCTTGAACTGATGTTTGTGGTTTACATCTATTACTGACTTTTGTACATCCCCCTTTGCTGCGTGCTCTGTCAGTCCCTTGCGCAAAATATATTCCGCTTGGATTCCACCTCCCACATTCTATCGTTTCTCCTTCTTCAATGTCAGCTAAGATGACCTCTTCTTTTGAAATAGTGTTCTGGCAAAAAGCCAGTCAGCCAGCCAACCAAACCAAACAAAACTAGTCAGCAAGAAAATGCTCCTTATGGGATCTTCTGGGCTGCTCACCTGAGTCTTGCCTCGGCTGAGCTATTGAAGTATGAAAAATCTTTCCTTATTGCTTCACCTGTAAATCAATAGCACGGGGAAAGGAGGTACGTCTTAATACAGCAATTAAACATTTTAATGGAAATATACATCTCTGCATGTAGAAAACTGTAGTGCATGTAGTGCATGTAGAACTTGTGGGCTTCCAGATGTTGTTGGATTGCAGCTAGGTATGTCAGAGGAATCCATTTGGAGGTTGGAGAGCAATGGTTTTCTTGTCGGCTTGGCCTCCTTGATCCATCTTTGGCTAACTGGTCTGACTTGGTCTGCAGCAAGTTGGGTTAGTTAGTGGATTTTCTGAGGTTTTTTTTATTATTATTTGCGTGAATTACAGTTATAATTTGTATGCAAATTGGACAAAGTATGGTCACAAATTATGAGAAGCACACAAATTTTTGCAATCAATTTGTACAAATGTCTGCTTGCACAAAAATGCGGCCAGCACAGTTGTTGTTGTTGTTGTTGTTGTTGTTGTTGTTGTTGCTGTTTATTGCATTTCTATACTGCCCAATAGCCGAGAAAAACCTGCAGCTTGGCTCACAAATACAAGCCAAGTTGGATGGGCACTGAGCCCCCAAAGGGCTGGATTGCAAAGCAGCTCCCTCCCACACCCTAACCATTGGCTAGGCTGGCTAGGGCTGGTGGAAGCTGCAACCCAGTGACTTCTGGAGGGCCGCAGGTGTTCCTCCTTAAAGTAGCATCAGTACAACTCCAAGCAACTCTCAAGTATAATAACGAAAAACACTTTCCCTTTATTTTTGGCAATGGATGGGGACTTACAGCCTTCCAGATGTTTTGGCTGACACCTCTCATCCATCCTAGCCAATGGTGAGGGAGGATGGGAATTGCTGTCCAAAACAACTGAAGGACCACAGGCTGTGCACCTGGCTTTATCTACATCATATGGACTATAGAGAGCTTCAGCTATGGGGTAGTATATAAATGTAATAAATAAATAAATAAATAAATAAATAAATAAATAAATAATCTAGGTAGTCCAATTCTATGGTCCTACCACGATAGCTATCATTATTGCTGTGCAAGTATTCCCACCCCATTGTTCTTAAAGACATTATTTATTTTCTTATGCATTCATAAAAATTATAATCATATTTGTGATTAATGTATTTTCATTTTCCCCTTTTAATATTTATATTCATTTTCATTGCATGCTTCTTTCTTTCTTTCTTTCTTTCTTTCTTTCTTTCTTTCTTTCTTTCTTGTATTTGTCTTTCTCTTACTTGTCTTTCCTTTCCTTTGCAGCTGCCTTCTGGTGGCTAGCATTTTATTTTCCCAGAATGCCCTGCTGTTTCACCATTCTTCTTTTTTTTTTTTTTTGAATATTTTTATTATTGAAACAACAAACACAAATCAAAATCACTTAATACAAGATATTATCATACCTTACTATCATATATTCAATATTAACCTATTAAACATAATATAATAAACATAACAGTGCTCCCCCCACCTCGGGATCTCATTCTTGTTTCCAAAAACTCATAGTTTCATCTGTTGGTGGAACCCCCCTTCCTTTAGAAAATACAAACTCCAGGAACTTTTTCCATATACTCTCAAAATCATTCGTTTTTACTATGCCTCTTTGCATTTTTATATTACATGTCAATTTATCGTTTATAGCAATGTCCCACACTTCTTTATACCATTCTTCAATACAATAATCTCCTGTAATTTTCCAATTCCTAGTTACTATCAACCTCGCAGCTGTCAGTAGGTTCGTTATCAATTCTTTCATTTCTTTATTACATTTAGGATCATCATGCAGTGAGAGTAATGCAATCCTTGGTGTAACTTCTACTTTAAATCCCACAATCTGTTCAATCTCATAAAACACCATCTTCCATAACTTTTGCACATGTATACAATCCCACCACATATGTAAATACGTTCCCTTTTCTCCACAACCCCTCCAACAATCTGCTGAAAGCTGTTTATTAATCTTATTTAATCTAACCGGAGTTAAGTACCACCTCCATACAAGTTTATAGTAATTCTCCTTTATTCTTACTGACATATTTCTCAACACTCTCTGTCTCCATAGTCCATCCCACCTCTGTTGTCCTATTTGTATCTTCAAATCAGTCTCCCAAACCATTTTCCCAGCACTATCCAGCCCTCCTTTCTCAACTAATATATTATATATTTGACTCACTAACCCCTTTATCCCTATGTTTTGTCCCTTATCTATTTCTTTTTGTTCAATTAATTCCTCAAATTTCGTCCTCTCTTTACATTCTCCATTTTCTCTTACCCAATTTTTAGTCCATTGTTCTAATTGAAAATAATTTAACCACGTTAATTCCAAATCTCTCAAAACTTCTTCCAACCTCTCTCTTGTATTCATCCCCCTTAACCACTCTCCTAATTTCATTTTATTTCTTTCTTTTAAAACTTTGCTTAACCTCATCTTTAAATTTTCAGGAAATTTCTTTAACATTATCACCGGTGTTAAGGGGGAATTACTTGAAAACAATTCCTTTTTATAATTATCCCAAAGTTCCCAATGGAACTTCAGAAATTGGTTATCTAAATCATTAAGCCATTTACCCTTCCCTTTTTGCTTAAAAAACACATTTTGCAATTTCAACTCAATATTCCCTAGCGTATTTTCCTCCATCCATTTCAAATCCCCTACCCCTATAATTGCTTCAACAACATGTCTTAACCTATTAGCTAGATAGTGGTACTCAAGGTTTGGGAGACCCAGTCCGCCTCTCTTTTGGCTTAAATACCATTTACTTTTATTAATCCTTGATCTCTTCCCTTCATTGCAGTAATTATTTATAAGATTCTGCCATCTTTTTAATTCTATCACTGAAATTCTTATCGGTAACATTCTAAAGAAAAAATTAATCTTAGGTAAAATTTTCATCTTTATTAAAGCTATTCTTCCAAACCAGGAAAGATTCAGTTTCTTATACCTCTTTAACTCTTCCTCCAATTCTTTTTTCAATCCATTTAAATTCTCACTTCCCAAATCTTCTAAATTTTTTGTAATCTTAACACCCAAATATTTAATTTTCTCTTTGCTTTTCAAAACTGAAGCCTTCCCTTCCCACTCCCTTTCTTCCTTTTTAGTATAGTTGAATAACATCAAATCCGATTTTGCCCAGTTTATCCTTAACCCCGTAACTTCCTCAAAATCATTCAACTGCTGTTTAATTCTTTCCATTTTACCTAAAGGATCTCTGATAGTCATCAATGTATCATCTGCAAACATGTTCAGTTTAATTTTATTACTACTGCCTATCCCCTCTATCTCTTCATCCTCTCTTATTGCATTTGCCAACAATTCCATCACCAATACAAACAGGACTGGCGAGAGTGGGCATCCTTGTCTTGTCCCTCTAGCTAGTCGTATCTTGTCCGTTATTCCATCATTTACTACCACTACAGCTGTGCTTTTAGAGTATAACTGTTCTATTATTGTTCTAAATTTAGTACCAAATCCCATTTTATTTATAACCAACTTTAAAGTTTGCCAGCTCACACAATCAAAAGCCTTAAATATATCTAATGCTAAAATACCCGCCTTAATCCTTGATTTTTTTATCCCCTGTATTACACTCAAAACTCTACCTATTAATGTGTGCATCTGTCTACCTGCTATAAAACCACATTGATCTTCCCCTACATATTTAGCTATACATTTATTTAACCTTTTAGCCAAAATGCCTGAAAAATTTTTTGCATCTTGGTTTATTAGTGAAATTGGTCTATATGAATCGGGGAGAGTTAGATCCTTATCTGGTTTCGGAATTAAAATTATTATAGAATGCTCCCATGACTCTGGGATCCTCTCCCCCTCCATTATTGCATTATATAATTTCAGCAACTTTGGCACTATTAAGGTTTTAAATTTTTTGTAAAACTCTGGTCCTAAACCATCTGCCCCTGGTGATTTCCCTGCTTTAAGCTGGTCTATAACCTCCTCTATTTCACTTTGTGATATTTTATTATCCATTATTTCCTTATGTTCTTTTTCTAATCCTTTCTTCAAAAATTTATCCACATATTCCTCCGTCCTCTTCATTTGGATATCTCTTTTCTTGTATAACTCTTCAAAAAAATCCTGAAAATTTTTTATTTTATCCTTCATCAAATGACAATCATTACCCTGCTTATTTTTTACTAACCCTATCCCATTTTTGGCTTTTTCTTTCTGTGTGAGTTTGGCAAGCATCTTAGAGTTCCTGTTACTATTTTGAAAATATTCCCTTTTCATATAAATTAAATTCCTCTGTACCTCTTCTAAATTAATATTTTCTAATTCCTTTTTTTGTGCCATTAATTCTATTAATTTATGTTTATTCTTAGTTTGCCAATATTCTTTTTCCAGCTTTATTATCTCTTTTTCTAGAGTAGCCTGCCTTGCCTCTTGTTGTCTTTTTAATTTACACGTTTCCCTAATACAGTTCCCCCTAAACACAGCCTTCATGGTATCCCAAACCACTGCTATTCTTGTTCCCCCTTTCTCATTTATTTCCCATGTTTCTGACAATTCCTTCTGCATTTTCTCAATTACTTTATCATTCTTAAATATCTTAGTATTCAATCTCCACCTTAATGCTTCTTTATATTCCTTACTAACTGCAAAAACTAAGCTTACCAGTGCATGATCCGATACCTTGATTGTCCCTAATTCCATTCTACATGTCTTGGTTACAAAATCTCTAGATACAAAAATATGATCAATTCTGGAGTATGTATGATGGACTGAAGAATAAAACGTGAATCCTGGGTCTGCCCCTCTGAGAACTCTCCAAGAATCAACAAAATCCTTCTCTTTAATTAATTTGCTTAAAATAGTAACATTGTTTCTCTTTTCTGCTTCAGAGGGATTTGACCTATCTACTCTATTGTCCATAACCATGTTAAAGTCTCCCGCCATAATTACATACCCCTCCTTGAATTCTTCCATCTCTCTTAATACCTCCTCATAAAATTCTTTTTGTTTATTGTTTGGTGCATACATGTTAATCAAAGTATATTTTCCCCCCTCCAGTTTACCTTTAATCATGAGATATCTCCCATTTTTGGGGGGGGGGGAAATGGCAGCCCCCACGGGAGGCCACCATTTCTGCCAAAATGCTTCATAACAATGCAATGTTTGCAGCATTATAAACAAATGACATGGAAGTCAGCAGAAATAGACACTGAAAGCATCTCTGCTACCAATGATGGACAAAGATATGCTCCCAGATCGCCAAATAACTCACCAATGCCTATGAATGGGATATTTAAAACAGTTCCTACCTATTCATACCCTTTCATTATTCAATACATTTATTTTGGAGCAAATGAAACTTGAACCATATTGTCCCCATTCATTTCGTGTCCATCAATGTTTCATGGTATCCTTGCTGGGCTGCTTTTTCAAATCTTTTTGTGGAAAGTGCCCCATCATCAAAATTTCCTCTTGTGTTCTCCTTCTATTTCTCTATTTCTATTTCTCTAGAGGATGTCATAGCTCCAATTCATGCATTTTTATATATTTATTATTTTTATTTATTATTATATACTCCCTTTTTCCTGCAAGTAACCCAAGTCAGCTTAAGAACATAAGAATATAAGAAGAGCCCTGCTGGATCAAACTAATCATCCATCTAGTTCAGCACTCTGTTCACACAATGACCAACTAGCTGCTGACCAGGAACCCATGAGCAAGTTCTAGTTTACATGGTCCTCCTCTTCTTCTCCATTCTGTAATCACAAGAACCATATGAGGTAGGCTAGGCTGAGAGTCAGTGACTGGCCCAAAGTCACCCAGTGAGCTTCATGGCTGAGGGGAGACTAGAACCTGGATCTCCTCAGTCCAACACTGTAACCACTACACCACATTGACGCTGTTTAGATGACATGCTAAGCCATGGTGGTTAAGCATGTGGAGCTAAATATGATGGCTTAGCATGTCTGGTGAACCATTCCTAGCCATGGTGGCTACCTAATCATGGTTAAACACACTCACTAACCCTTTGTGGCAAAAGGGTTAGTGGCCTTATCATGGCTTATTGTGTTATCTGAACAGGACCACCGGCTCTCATATATGTAACTCTTTTATGTAATTTGTGCTCCCTGGCTGAATTTTGTATCCTGGCAGTGGAATGTAATTGCCTTCAGGGTTAGTGGGTTCCTAACCTCCATTGTGGCTGATGGGTCATAGAGGGAGGCCATGGGGGCATTCCATTGATATTAATGGGTGTTTTAAAAAAGTTTGTGCTGCCTCAATTCCAGGCATAATTTTACAATCTCTGAGGAAACTCAGCATTCCTCCTCCTCCTCCTCCTCCTCCTCCTCCTCCACCACCACCTCCATGCCCCTCCCTCTCCAAGTTTCCCCCTTTGCTCTGCTGGGTACCTGCTGGTATAAGGGTTCACCAATGATGGGCTTCTACTGGTGTGATGCTTTTCGGGGGGCAACTTTTTCCATAGGTATAGTTTTGTACTTTTGTGGTATTTTGTTGGCTTGATTTTTATTTAGTTACTCACCCTAAAATGTTGGGGTGAGGTGACATCAAAATTAAATAAAATATCCTTTACAAATTGATAGTTTTACTGGATTCCATCTTTGCAAGGAACATTTTATTTTATTTTACTTTTGTCCTTCCAATTTCACTGAACGCGACATAAAGAAGAATAATATTGTGGTGTGGGAACACTACGGAAGAAATGTATATTTTATTACTTATGATATCAATGTGAAAAAATGGTCGTCTATACAAATGCAGATAAGCATATCGGAACCCTAATAGCCTATAGTTCACAGAAGGGGGAAAATACTGTGTTTCAAGAGGTTCTTTCTTTGAAGTTGTGTGATAAAAGACTTTAATTGAGATTGTTTCAATATGCAAATAAAGCCTGGCCATCACGCAGCTCTGATGCCATGGCTGAAAGTACTTATTCCAGTCTAGCAGCTGCGTTTCTCCCATGCTTCCAGCTTTCTGCAAAGGCGGCTTATCGCAAGCAATTATCTTACCCAAATAAAAATGAAAATGGAAAAGTTAAATAAATAACAGAACATTTTGATGGAATCACCGTAATGTACTTCTTGGTGAACAGTACCCCAGACTTTTGGACAGATAGATTTGTTAATGCACTCGTCCTTTCCTTCTGCATCAATCTCACTAAATCTTCATATACGTTGCAATGATGGATGCCCAACTGTCCTGCTTCAAGCTTACCAATAAGCGCTCCAGAAGACCGAAAGATCAGAAAAGGGATCTGAAACCTGCTTTCATCAGCTTCTACCTTCACAATACTTTTGTCAGTGTTTGAAGCAAAACCGATGTTACAGAAATCTGGACCATGTGCTTGACTACATGTATGTGTCATTTTGCATACTGTTGTCATGGTTTACCTTTGCACGAAAGATGCTGTGTTCCACACTGCGCCAGAGGGCAGTGGCTTGTTAAGTGGGAGGTCGGGAGACTAGGAATGTACTGATTTTGCAAAATCCATTCTGTCTGCATTTCACAGATTGTCAGCTGCCTTTTTTTCATCATCCGCTCATTGACAGAATCGTGTGCCCCCCCGCCCAATTTCTCAAACTTGCGCAAATTCGCATCGGGGCAAATTCGCACCTGCAAACATGCACAAATCCTGCACAAAGGCACAAATCTCCCCAAATGCTTTTCCTGCTTTAGCCTATGGGGGAAATGTACAGTTTTCACTGATATTTTTATTTTATTTTATGTATTTTCCTATTTAAAATTCTGGAAAGTTCAAAGCGACAACAACAGCAATTGGCCTGCAAGTCTGCAGAATTTATGGGATATGGGAAAAGCTGGTCCATTGCAGAATCCATGGGTTGGATTCATAGAAATTGAATCCATTTGAAGGTTTCTTGGACATTCTTATCTGAGACTGATCATTAGGGGTGTGCACGGACCCCCACTCCGCTTCACTTTCAGATCTGCCATTTTCGGATCGGGCCGCTCCGCCCCGCCCCCACTCTGCCCCGCCCCCACTCCGCCCCGCTCGGAGCTTCGGATCCGGATCGGAGCTCTGTTCCCCCCCCATAGGGGGGGTTACCGGGCCCTGCCGCCGTCACCGCCCATGCGGCAACGGCGGCAGAGCCTGGTAAGGGACCAAGGGAGAGGGGGACCTTACCTGCCTCCGTCCGCAGTCCGTTGCCGTCTTCAATTGAGCCCGTGGTTCCACCAGGAAGTCTGGGCCGCCCAGGCTTCCTGGTGGAACCGCGGGCTCAATTGAAGACGGCGACGGACCGTGGACGGAGGCAGGTAAGGGAGAGGAGGGCGGGGAGGGGGGTTACCGGGCCCTGCCGCTGTCGCCGCATGGGCGACAGCGACAGCGGCAGGGCCCGGTAAACCTCACTTACCTTTCTGGCGGAGCTCCGGATCGAGGCGAAGGATCCGCCTTCACCTCGATCCGCTCCGCCGGCCCCCCAATCCTCTTCACCTCCACCTTAAGGGCAGGCGAAGCCCCCCGCTCCGCTCCTGCTTCTCCGGTCCAATTAGAAGCGGAGCACATCCCTACTGATCATCACTTAAACCAAAGAAGATGGGCATTCTTCCTGGTCCTGGCAGCCTGTACGGGGAGACACGAAGCAGGAGGAAGAACCTCCCATTTTGCATTGATGCAAATTTAGAAATAATCAGCATAATTTAAATAGAAATACAACCCATCTCACTTGCTTAATCCACTGTCCACGTGCTCTGTATTGATCCAACCCCATTGTACTGTGTTGCTAGCCGTTGATTGCTGCACGTTGGCTAGAGTAGAGCTTATTGTTTATTTTAGGATGTTTTTAGAATGTTTTTAGGATGTTTTAACAATGTATATTATGTTCTTAATTCAGTTTTATGTATTTTATATTTACTATTGTTCCCTGCCTTGATCAAAATGGAGAGGCGGGTAAGAAATAATTCATTCAGTCATTCATTCATTTATTACATTTTTATACTGCCCATCAGCTGAAGCTAAGCACTGGGCCTTTTTCAATACTAAGCAGGGGGGAAAGGACACATCTCTGATCAGCTGCTGATTGGAGAAAAAGGCTTTTCCCTCCATGGCAGAGGGGGTGGGCCAGGGGCAGAAGCCCCAGGGCTGTGTGGGCAAACCCTATGGACCATAATAAGCCTGTGCTCCAGAGGTTCTCCAGCCCCACCTTAGGGCTTTAATTGTTGAGATTCTGCCTTTGAATGGCCTCCCTTGGGAAGTCAGTCAGGGGGAGTCTCTCCTAACATTCAGAAAATGTCTTAAGGCATTCGTGTTCGGGGAGCCTTGGATGTCTGACATGGAGGGAAAAATGACATTCACCACACTGGTCGACTTTCTTGGTTTTAGAATCATCTTATTTTCTGTTTGTTGCAGTGATGTTTAATGGTTGTCAGTTGCTTCAAGAACTTGATATGGCTGTATAGGGGAGATATGTGCCTCTCTCAGCTGATAGCAGTAAGAAACAAACAAGGAAAAGACGACAATTCTTAAGAACCGCCATGCTGGATCAGACCAAGGGTCCAGCTAGTCTAGCATTTTCTTCACACAGTGGCTAACTAGCTGTTGATGGGAGTTCTGCAAGCAGGACATGAGTGCAACAGCACCCTCCTGCTAATGTTCCCCAGCAACTAATGTACATAGGCTTACTACTAGTAGTAGCCTTCTCCTCCAGGAATTTGTCTAATCCACTTTTAAAGTTATCCAGTTTTGCTTCTGAGTCTAACCAGTGCTTTCAGTGAGTTCTTTTAGAGTAAGGAAAATGTGACTTGTAATTGTGAAAGCAAAAGAAAGTGTGATTTCCTCTTATCTATTTGCACTCTTCTGCTATACCACAGTGCCACCTAGAGGCTATGAAGTGGAAAAGCATGTAGTGCTTGGATCTCAATTCTGCACCAAAACTGAAAGTGGATACAGCTGATTAACAGACAATTAACAGCCTCATACAGAATAGCTCATAGTTAAAGTACAGAATTTGCAACCACAAGATGTAGACTAGAGTAGGGATGTTGGCAGAATCTGCCAGGAAGTTGAAGTTAGCTGAGCTTTCAGCAACTCAGCCCACCCCCCCACCAGCTCACTGACCATGATCTGGCCAAATTTGAGCTAGTGGATTTTTAACCCTCCCTTAAATTGCCATTTATGCAAATAGCAGTCACAATTCGTGCAATTTATGCTATTTTTAGCTGTAATTTGCACAAATCGCTGCTCTAATATATTTAATTTGTGCAAAATTAAGCCTATTATGGCCACAATTTGCATAATTTTTGCAGATTGCAGCTGCAATGTGCATAAATGGTGATTTAAGAAAGACAACAACATGAGAATGTTCCTGGATTTTTTGTTGAGAGGCATGGGGGGTGGGGGTGGGAGGCCTGTGGCTTGGCTTGCAAATGCTGAGCCGTGGGCTCTGGGGAATTTGGTGAGCCCCCCAAAAGACCAAATTTCCCCATGACAGCCATCCCTAGACTAGGGAGGGCTTTAATAAGGTGCAGCGAACCTCTTTTACATACCTTGAGTTAGCAAAAGTGAGAGTTAGCAACTCAAAGCAAAACTCTTGTACCATTCAGAATGCCTCCTACTCTGTATGCTTCCAGCGGCTAAGTTTAATATTCATGCATTTATTCAAAACCAAACGAAAGTGGGGTTTAGTGTCAATCACATTGACAAACACAACTGTCTGAAATAATTAAAACAAACAGAATAAACAAAAAAAGCCTCTGAGTTAATTTCCCATTACACACAGCCACTAGGATTTAAGCAAATGAACAGAAATCCTTTGTGATGTAAGGCTTACACTCATTGGCAGCACTTTACAATAGTTTGTAACAGTATTCTTCAGCGGATAGGATGAAAAAAAATGGCAACCAAGCTTTTTAAGTTTAGGAACTCTTGGACCAGACTGATTACCTCTGTTGGGAATATTGCAATCTCATCTTCAATTTACAGGAAGGGGGCAGTGTTGCGATTAGTTAATTCATGGGAATTTGGGGGCATAGCTAGCCTTAGAATCTCTATACCCTTCAGTGTGGTTTCCTATGATTTGCTCCTCCCCTTCCCCCCCCCCTCTCTCTGACCTTCCACATTTGCTGGAAGCACATGTGTTTGCTCTTTCTCCTGCCAGAGTTAAAGAACACAAAGAAATGGAATGAACAAACTTTGTTTGAAGCTCTATGCTGTACTTGAATCATTATGCCAGAACATGGTGAGTAAACCATTTAACCTTTCTTCACTAAAGGTGTTCTCTCTCTCTCTCTCTCCTCGTGTGCATGTGGGACTGGTAAATGCTCATTCTGTTCTATCTTTAGTTCTTTCTCTGCTAAACTACCTTTCTAACAATAAATATTAGGCATGTGCTCCGCTCCGATTAGAAGCGCAGAAACTGGAGCAAATTGGCCTGTTCCGCCTTGCCCAGAGGCGGAGTAGAAGCGGACCGCGGACCCCTAGAAGCAAGGCAAAGAGAAGCGCCCATTTTCGGAGTGCTCTGGTTTCCGCGGTCCGCTTCTATCGCCATCTTGAAACATTTCCTTCTTCTCACATCAGTCCGTTGGTTTCTGTCCACCACTCTGCCGCTAAGATCATCTTCTTGGCTCGCCGCTCTGACCATGTTACTCCACTTCTGAAATCTCTTCATTGGCTTCCAATTCACTTCAGAATCCAATATAAACTTCTCCTGTTGACCTTCAAAGCCTTTCACGGTCTAGCTCCTTCCTATCTCTCCTCTCTCATCTCACACTATTGCCCCGCTCGTGCTCTTCGCTCCTCTGATGCCATGTTTCTCGCCTGCCCAAGGGTCTCTACTTCCCTTGCTCGGCTTCGCCCATTTTCTTCTGCTGCCCCTTACGCCTGGAACGCTCTTCCAGAACATCTGAGATCCACAAGTTCAATCGCAGCTTTTAAAGCTCAACTAAAAACTTTTCTTTTTCCTAAAGCTTTTAAAACCTGATGCTGTTCAGACTTTATACTGTTAGTTTTACCCTACCCTGTGCCTGTTTACCCTACCCAGTGCCTGCTTGCATTCTCTTCCCCTCCTTATCGCTTTACTATGATTTTAATAGCATGTAAGCCTATGCGGCAGGGTCTTGCTTTTTACTGTTTTACTCTGTACAGCACCATGTACATAGATGGTGCTATATAAATAAATAATAATAATAATAATTTCGCCCATAGGATTGCATTGCAGAAAAGAAAGGGGGATAACTGTGTTGTTTTTGATGCTATCTTTCTGAAAATTCTTGTGCTTAGAGACTTGTGGATGGGGGTCATTTTGAGCCTACTCTGAGCTCTCTGCGTGGTGTGGTTCGTGTGCTATTTTTTTAAAAAAATTGGGTCAACAAACAGGGACGGGTAAACTGGCGGTTTGGTTTTTTTTTTTTTTTTTTTGAAGCGATGACAGGCACATTCAACTCCCAATCCTGATGAGAATTGATCACCTAATGAAGCATCCTCCAATCCCAGTGTTCGAGGGAGGGGGGGACTAAGCCAGAGTCACCCTCACAGCGGTGAGCTCTCAGCGTCTTGTGGGTTGTGGTGTTCATGGAGACAGGAGCTCCTTTTAGTTAGTTGCTGCTGCTGTGTTTGGAGATAGATTAGGATTTAGCTTGGGGTGTGTGTGTGTGTGTTCGTTTGCTTCTTTCTGACTTTTAGCTTAGTATGCTCTGTGTTTTTCCCTTACTTTGATTTAATATAAACTTTATTTTTAAATTTTGGAGTGTGTGTTTGTTTGTTTGTTTGGTTATCCCCCCCTCCCCTCTCTTAAAGCCTGACTGTGTTTCATCTTCCTTCTTCCTTCTATATACAAAAAAAAAAAAAAAAAACCCAAAAAATTATTCTCTATTTCTTCTCTCTGTTACTTGGACTCTGTGTGTGACTGTGTTATTGTGTGAGTGTGCTGTGTGTGCAGTGCACTGTTTGTGAAGTGCAACAGCCACAGATTGAGCATTTCAAATCCTGTTTGGGCAAAGCATACACACACTTCTTGTCCCATTTCCCTACATATAGTATATTCTTATACATATTCTTATATTCTTATACATATTATTCTTATACATATTATTATTAGTATTAATATTTTATTCTTATACATATTATTAGTAGTATTAGTATATTCTTATAGATATCATTAGTAGTATTAGTATAATATCATCATGAGAAGAGGGAGCAGGCGCATGTCTGTGGCGGGGCGTGCTGAAAGCAGTGGTCAAGGCAAGGGTCAGGCTACCAGCAGTAAGCAGGCTGCCTCTCCTGCTGTGAAAATCAAACGGGCAACTCCTTGGCTGGCTGCTCCGCAACAGAAGCAGGAGAAGCAGCAGGCAGAGCCACTCTCTTCTGCAACTTGTGCCCGGCGTTCTCTTTTTGAGGGTGGGAATGGGAAAAGTGCCCCTTTGCAAGAGGCACGTGGCAGCAGTGCCATTAGAGGAGGAGGAGGAGTATCCCCAACTCCTTCATTATCGTTTGAGCCCACGAGCCCGCTGATGGACCTGTCTCCAGACTGCCTAGATGAGGTTCTTCTCAGCACAGTGGAGGGGCAGGAGGAGGAGGAGGAGGAGGAGGCGGTGGGGGCTGAGGAGGAGCAGCAGCAGGCCGAGGCTCTCTCCCCAGTCTCATCCCACACCTCTTCCGCTGCAACCCGTTTCTGTGGCAACACCAGAGAGCTCAGGCGGGCAATTGGTGGTGTCACCACGGAAGTGAAAGACAAGTATAGTGTGGGACCACTTTGAGTTGGGAGCCTGTCCTCCTCCTCGGTGACCGACTCGCTGGGATGGTTTGCGTTTGCAATGCATGACTAACTGCAGTGCTGTCTTAGAAACCAGCCATCCTTGCCTCACTTCCTTGTGCCCCCAGAAATGCCCGCAGCCTGCCTGCCTGCCTGCCTCCCCCGGGGTGCTGCTGTGGTGGGGCATCTGCCAGGACTGACTCCTCGCCTACTCTGCCTGCCTCTCTGCCCGCCTGGTGCCTGGGAGATGGGCTTTGCGGTTCGTGGCCAGCACCCTCCGGCACGCTTGCTCCCAGTCGTCCTCCTCTGTGCCCCTCAATGCGTAACTGCTGGCTTAGAAAGAAACAACCAGCCATCTTTGCCTCACTTCCTCCTTGCGCCCGCTTACGGGTTGGTTTGCTATGCGTTAGTGCTCAAGCCATCCTTGCGGCACTACAATGCATAATGCATGCTGCCTGCCTGCCTGCCTTCCCTCCCTTCTCCCCTCCCTTCTCCCCTTCCCGCCTCGCAGGGATGGTGTCTTGCTTTGACTCAGGGGAGAAGTCCTTCCTGCGCTCACTTAGACTTTATCAAGTTCAAAAATCCATTTTTCAAGTGTGGAAGAAGATTTAGGGTTATCTCATGGCATGTTGGGATTTCCTTTCAACTGGCCCCATTGAGCTGTCTGCATTGCAACTTTAAATCCCTGACATACTGGAGTGTCCGATTTTCAAAACTTCCCCTAACATCAGGGGATGATGGGATTGGCTTGAAACTTGGCATCCATGGGGACACATGGGTAAGCTGTCATGGGACCAAAGGATAGGTTTCTGACATGCAAATTGACGTAGTTGTAGAATGGGACTTGATTTGGGGTGAGTTAAAAGGCTTAAGCCCCGCCAAAAATCAGGGGATGATGGGATTGCCTTGAGTCTGGGCGCCTGAACTGCTTTGGGCTGACTTTCTCAAAGTCCTCTTTTGACATTCTTCTATCAATCTGCCCGATATCAAATTTAAACTCATGTCCTGGATCCTCATTGCTTCTAAAGTTGTCACCAGCACGTCCCAGGACGGTGGTAAGCTCGACAAAACCACATACGTTTTCATTTCGTCACTCAGAGGTAAGCCTGCTGCACTTAGACTTTCAAAACAGTCTCTTAATTTCTGCAAGTGGGCTTTTACATCTTCTCCCTCTTTCATCAGTGTGTGGTAGAGCTTTCTGGTTAAGCTTATTCTAGCTCCTGCGGTATCCCTAACATAAACAGTTCTCAGTTTAGTCCAGATAACATCAACTGTGTCTTCTCTGCTTATATACGACAGTTGGTCATTTCTCATGGACAGAACAATATGGGCTTTTGCCCGCTCAGCGCGATGTCTCCATGCCTGTAAATCTGCTGCATTCAAATCTTCTGCTGGGGCATCTGTTACAACCTCCCACAAATCAAGATTTCTTAGGCTCATTTCTAACTTGAATGACCATGACATGTAATTTTCGTCTGTAAGTAATTCCATAGGGACAGTGTTCCCAACGTTTAATGCCATACTTTCAATTTAACAGGTTGTTTCTGATATACAACCCCTTCAGTGGTTTAATTTCTTTTAGGGTCTGACCAGCTATACAGTTTCAGCTTCCTCAGTGCCCCCTTAAATTCAAAACCACTCTTGCCAGTTCTCTCCGTGTGATTTTTCAGACACCAGCTATACGAAATAGCTTTCCGGCTGTCTGTTCCAACGACTTTCAACAAAAACGCTCAGGAATTTAATCAACCACGGCTTAATCCTTCAGTCCTACTGTTCTTGCTGTAACCACTCTGCTTGCTGGTTGTTTTGGGACCTGGGCCCATAACCTGTTTGGATATGTTGGTCTAATATTTACAACCTTATTTTAGTTATTGCCAGACTGGGCTTCTGGCCAATAACCTTATAACAGAGTTTTGCAGCGGTTTCCAGCAAAGTCAGCACAGACACAGATTAAGACTGAGACTTTTAGTAGGTTTAAACAAACCTTTACTGGCATATAAAAATATAATTTAGTTATGGCAATCACAAATACAAATACTTACATACGGTCAGTCAATACAGCTCTGATATCTGATCATTTCTGATAATTACTGATATCTGATACATGTACATGGGAATACAATCCTTTTTATAGGCTAACTGTACAATGATGCAACTGCTTGCAATCCCTTAATTGAAACAATCAAGTCACCAATTATTCAATCATGACATCAATGTCCAGGTGCAACGTTGACCTTTAAGTTTTCTGCTGAGTCTTCTGATTCCTCCAGCTCCTCAGCAATTAGTAAATCCCTGGAAACATATCCAGGATCCATTCCAGGATCCAACATGAATGGGGTGCCCGATTTTCATAAATTCCCCAAAAATCAGGGGATGATGGGATTCCCTTGAAACTTGGCGTGCGTATGTATATGTCCATGAGGACATATACATGTATATGTCCATGCCAAACCTGAGGTTTCTAACTTTCACAGAAAAAGAGTTGTATACTTTTTTAGCTTTCAATGCAACCCTATGGGGGAAAAACGGAGCTCCGATCCAGATCCGGAGTTCCGCAGCGGAGCGGAGCGGACATAGGCAGAGCGGGGGTGGGGCGAAGCGGCCTGCTCCACAAATCACGGATCTGGAAGAGAAGCGGAGCGGGGGGGGTCCGTGCACACCCCTAATAAATATCATCAAAAAATCCCATCAACCTCTACCTGTTTTGAATTTCTAGGACAAAGATGGTCATTGTCAGGAAACTGCCAAACATCCCAAACTGTTTCCATGAATGTTTTCACTTCCCCCAAAGTGACACTATATGTTTTGAGGTACTTATCCGCAAAAGCAGGTATGCAAGTAGATATGAGGGTAAGGTTTTTGAAACATTTAATTCATGTTTGTTTGTTTTTTCAGATGCAAGCTAACCTGCATTAGGCTGACAGGGTTGCTATTTTCACCTAGTGCCAAAGTATTGTTCAAGAGTCCCTCCACAAAGAGCTGGTCAGCTTGCTATTGTGCTGAATGCTGCACTATGACATTCACTCTTCAAATTCCAGATGACTGTTGTAGGGTTGGGCTATTGTGCATCCTTCCCCATTCTATGCAACTGGTACCGCCCAGAGAGCTCCGGCTATTGGGCGGTATAAAAATGTAATAAATAAATAAATAAATAAAACTTTGCAACAACGTATGTAACATTCCCCCCCCCCGCCTTGTTAAATCTACAGATATACACTTCAGTGACTTGTTGCTATATTTGAGATTATTATTATTATTATTATTATTATTATTATTATTATTATTATTTATATAGCACCATCAATGTACATGGTGCTGTACAGAGTAAAACAGTAAATAGCAAGACCCTGCCGCATAGGCTTACGTTCTATTAAAATCATAGTAAAGCAATAAGGAGGGGGAGAGAATGCAAACAGGCACAGGGTAGGGTAAACAGGCACAGGGTAGGGTAAAACTAACAGTATAAAGTCTGCACAACATCAAGTTTTAAAAGCTTTAGGAAAAAGAAAAGTTTTTAGTTGAGCTTTAAAAGCTGCGATTGAACTTGTAGTTCTCAAATGTTCTAGAAGAGCGTTCCAGGCATAAGGGGCAGCAGAAGAAAATGGACGGAGCCGAGCAAGGGAAGTAGAGACCCTTGGGCAGGCGAGAAACATGGCATCAGAGGAGCGAAGAGCACGAGCGGGGCAATAGTGATATGCTGCTTCAACAATTAATATGTGATTTCCACTTCTCAGAATTAAGATTACAGATATTCATTGCAGTCCTGGTCATTACTTTATCATTCTTGAGGAGGTTTTTTGGGAGGGGAAGTTCACAAAATTTATTTCCCAAATTTACAGACATTTTTTTTTTAAAAAAAATCCCATATAAAAATTAGTGCTGCACTCAAAATTTCTCCCATGAAAATTTCTCCCATTCTCATTCAATTTGATAGAAAAGCAATTGCTTTTGAAAAGAAATTCAAAGGAGAAGAGATTTTGGAGAAATTCTCATGAGTTTGGTTCTTGTGTTTCCCTTACTTATGAGAAGACTGAGGAATGTGTGTGAGTGTCCCGTCTTTCATTTTCAATCATCTCTATTACAGCCTATAGCCTCCTTGGCTTCCCACACTTCCCGCCCAGGGGAAGATGTCATTTTATTTATTTATTTATTTATTTCATTTATTATTGCATTTATATCCCACCTTCCCCCCCCCCCAAGGAACCCAAGGCAGCGTACATAATCCTCCTCCTCTCCATTTTATTCTCACAACAACAACCCTGTGAGGTAGGTTGGGCTGAGAGTCTGTAACTGGCCCAAAGTCACCCAGTGGGTTTCTATGGCTGAGTGGGTACTGGAACCCGGATCTCCTGACTCCCAGTCCAACACTTTAGCCACTACACCACACTGGTTCTCATACATTTATTCTTCCCACGGGGCCTTTTGAGATCAAGAAGTGCAGGCAGCCTGGGAGACCGCAGAGTAATCGTGAGATGTGTAATAGAAAGGAAAAATATAGACAGTACTCTCAGTCACCTCACAGTGATTAGGTAATGTCAAAAGCACCACGATGGCCTTAGCTAGACCTAAGGATTATCCCAGGCAAATGGAGGGGTCGTCCCTGCCTGCTCCCGGGATCCCCTGTGTGTCATTTGGGATGATCCCGGGATATAGGCCTGGTCTAGCCATGGCCCAAGACACATTCAAAATAAATTACAAAATGCCCTGACAATGAGGCAGGAAAATGGAAGCCTCTTTCATGGAGAATGTAAACTTTCAGGAAATTCCTGAGATTTTTCTTTTTTTACCTCCTAGGGACACTTCTCAGACTTTCCCCCATGTTTTCTTCACCATTGTGTTTCTGTGATGTCTGCATTCCCTCCCCTCAATGCCTTGGAGTGATGTTAGGTCGATGGGACGTTGTGGAAGATGCAAAATGGGGGCCAGGCTGCCAACACAGTCGATGCTGTTGCCACTTGCGGTGGCAGTGCAAAAACACCAAAAAACCTTTGAGGGGAAAAAGAAAGAAAGAAAGAAACTGTTCCATACCCCTTGCCAATGATGATGCCAACCTGTGAGAAATTGTTGGAGGATTTCTCCTCCCCCTGGAGAAATTCAGTGAAATTGTGTCTGTTCCCCCCCCCTTGCAAATTTCTCTACCCACAAATAAGGTGGAAATTTTTGAGAGGCTGCTTGTGCACAGCTCTAACAAAAAACGTACAATTACACATTAAAACATAAATTAAAACAGCAACTCTTCAACCAGCAAGCCAAGCAAAAAGGAATTTATTTATTTATTTATTTATTTATTTATTACATTTTTATACCGCCCAATAGCTGAAGCTCTCTGGGCGGTTCACAAAAATTAAAACCACAGTAAAACACCCAACAGGTTAAAACACAATTACGAAATACAATATAAAAAGCGCAACCAGGATAAAACCACACAGCAAAGTTGATATAAGATTAAAATACAAAGTTAAAACAGTAAAATTTAAATTTAAGTTAAAATTAAGTGTTAAAATACTGAGTGAATAAAAAGGTCTTCAGCTGGCGACGAAAGTAGTACAATGTAGGCGCCAGGCGGACCTCTCTGGGGAGCTCGTTCCACAACTGGGGTGCCACAGCGGAGAAAGCCCTCCTCCAATTAATCAATTCAGTTAAAAAACTACTACTACTTATTATTAGTAGTAGTAGTATTAGTATTATTACATTTGAAATGGTAAAAACTCTAAAATATTAAAATGTTAAAATGCTTGGACAAAAAGAAGCAGCTTAATTTGGCACTAAAAAAGAAAATGAAATTGGCGCCAATCACATCTCCTTTGGGGGGGTCATTCCAATGTCAGGGTGACACCACAAAGAAGGCCTCCTCCTTTGTTATTACACAGTGTATGTCTTGCACTGATGGCATTTGGAGAAGGGCCTTTTTACCTTTCCCCATCACTTCTGGTCCATTGTCCTGGTGGTGGTGGCCATAGTGTTCCCTGCTGCATTGTTCTTCTCTTGTTGAAGCCACAAGACGCCTGAGTGAGGGCAAGATGCATCATGAAGAAAAATCAACCTTTGGGCAGTGCTTTGTCCCCTCACTCTGCCATCTTGAGGATTAACAAATGAAGAAAACTGGCATCCAGCAATAGGAGGGGACGTAATAGGTGCCAGCCATTAATGGAGCAAACACTTCACCCCTGATTTCAGGGCTCTGGGAAATATCGTTGAAAAGAGGGTGCCCATGTTTGCAACCTGTAAACAGGGCCATTGTTTAGGGGGCATTTCAGCTCATCATAGCAGTGTTGATAGACCTTGTTTGCTACATACTTGAGATCCGTTGGAGGAGCCCTTCTCTGCATCCCACCAACACAACATATGTGCTATGATGGGACAAGGGAGAGGGCTTTCTCTGTTGTGGCACCCTGACTGTGGAATGCCCTCCCCTTGGAGGCCCGACTGGTGCCAACACTAATTTCATTTTGACGCCAAGTAAAAACATGGCTTTTTAACAAAGCCTTTGGTGGCTAAATTCACTAAGATGGCACATTGTTTTAACTGTTTAAACTGCCTTTGCTGCTTTTAAATTATATATTGTTTTAACTTGGTTCATGGTTTAATTTGTTTTTAACTGTGCATATGTATTGTTTTATACAGTATGCTTTTGTCTGTATGCCACTCTGAGATCTTAATGATATAGGGTGGGATATAAATGATTTAAATAAATAAATAAAACAATGTTGTATATATTTGAGGCACTCGCACCGTGCTGTGTCTCCTTATGTTGAGCAACACTTCATTCAAGAAGCCGAACCAGGAACATGATTCTAAGCAAGATAAGACCTGAGGATTACATACATGAAATAACTCGACCATTGTCTCCCAGTTTAAAGAAACCGCTTAAGTCGTGTAAAGTTTGGCATGTGACCTAACCCATCAACAACTTCAATAACTGCTCAGAGAATCAAGGGAAGCTCTGAGGTGGTAGTTGTAGGGAATAAAATGGCGTGAATGCTAAAAGATGAAACGTAAGTGTAATGGTGCAAAAGAAAGGAGAATAAAGGACAGAGGAAAAGGTTTTTTGAAAAGACCATGCACAGACACACT
This sequence comes from Elgaria multicarinata webbii, assembly GCF_023053635.1. Lineage (NCBI taxonomy): Eukaryota > Metazoa > Chordata > Lepidosauria > Squamata > Anguidae > Elgaria > Elgaria multicarinata. The sequence continues at coordinate 32,198,534 of NC_086174.1, forward strand.
ACCCTCAGAAAAAGAATCTGGAAGGAGAGAAAAAAAGTACAGAAAAATGGTTTAATGCACAGAAGGAAGAGTTAAGGTGGAAGAATAAAAGATAGGAAACAAAAAGGGATAAAGAAAGAGACTGAAAATGTAATGGGGGAGGGAGCTCATATATAAGAACATTAAAATAAAACTTAGAGACAGAAGGAAAAACCACAGGGAGGAAGATGTAATACAGGAGAGGTGGGGGAGGAATCCTTCCTGGCTGCATAATGGCTGGCATGTAGGGTTATTTTTCCCCCTTCAAATTTCACACCCTTCTCCCCTAGGCCTAGGTTGAAGGTCTGTGACACCGGTGGGTAACATCCGTGGTGCTTTTGTGTTTGTCTGAAGAGCTTCTTGTGTCCCTGACAACTTGTTCTAATTGCTGAAGTTCAAACACTTCTGATGTTTGATGTGGCTGTGAGCACTTTCGAGAAGGTCGCGGCGGCAAGGCCTTCTCTTTGTCGCACCTATTGTCCCTCTGTTTTCTGAAAATGCCAAGGGATGTCTTTTGTAGCGTATGTGACGAGGAGAGACGGCCACAATTTGACTGGAGTCATTTCAAGCAGAAACAGCATTAGGACTTGAGGATGGGGAAGGTGAGGATTGGTGATTTTTTTTCTGCCTCCATCTGTTCTCACCTTTTATGCTGGAGAAGGTAGAAAGACCTGGCATGTTAGACCAATGGTCTATCAAATCCAGTACATTTATTCGTTCATTTATTTATTTTTATAATTACATTTCTATTAGGGGTGTGCACGGACCCCCCACTCCGCTTCACTTTAAGATCCGTCATTTTCGGATCGGCCCGCTCCGCCCCGCCCCCACTCCGCCTGTGCCCACTCCGCTCGGCTCCGGATCCGGATCGGAGCTCCGGTCCCCCCCATAGGGGGGGTTACCGGGCCCTGCCGCCATCGCTGCCCATGCGGCGACGGCGGCAGAGCCCGGTAAGGAGGAGGGGGGCCTTACCTGCCTCCATCCGTGGTCCGTCACCATCTTCAATTGAGCCCGTGGTTCCACCAGGAAGTCTGGGCCGCAAGTGCGGCCCAGACTTCCTGCTGGAACCACGGGCTCAATTGGAGATGCTGACGGACCGCGGACGGAGGCAGGTAAGGGAGAGGAGGGCGGGGGGGTTACGGGGCCCTGCTGCCATCGCCGCCCATGCGTTGATGGCGGCAGAGCCCGGTAAGGGACCAAGGGGGAGGGGGCCTTACCTGCCTCTGTCCGCGGTCCGTCGCCGTCTTCAATTGAGCCCGCGGTTCCACCAGGTTCCTGCTGGAACCACGGGCTCAATTGGAGACGCTGACGGACCGCGGACGGAGGCAGGTAAGGGAGAGGAGGGCGGGGGGCGTTACCGGGCCCTGCTGCCATCGCCGCATGGGCGACAGTGACAGCGGCAGGGCCCGGTAAACCCCACTTACCTTTCCAGCGGAGCTCCGGATCGAGGCGAAGGATCCGCCTTCACCTCGATCCTCTTCGCCACGCTCCGCCGGCCCCCCAATCCTCTTCGCCTCCACGTTAAGGGCAGGCGAAGCCCCCCGCTCCGCTACTGCTTCTCCGGTCTGATTAGAAGCGGAGCACATCCCTAATTTCTATCCCTCCTCTTGCAAGGAACCCAAGGTGCCTTTCATAGCCCTCCTTCTCTCTGTTTTAGCCTCACAACAACCCAGTGAGGTAGGTCAGGTTGAGAGTCAGTCAGTGGCCCAGAGTCACTAGTGGCTCATCTACACTAAGCAGGATATTCCACTATGAAAGCAGTATATAAGAGGCAGGGAGCCAGACTACTGCTTTATAGTGGTATTGAAGTGTACTGACAACTGTTGGGGCCCATTGACACATACCGTATACCGCTTTCATATCACTTTCATAGTGCTATATCCTGCTTGGTGTGGATGTGTCATAGGCCCCAATAGTTGTCAGTGCACTTCAGTACTGCTATAAAGCAGTAGTTTGTCTCCTGCCTTTTATATACCCCTTTCATACTGCTTTCATAGTGGAATATAGATGAGCCCCTTGTGACCTTTATGGTCGCGTGAGGGCTAGAACCTGTCCAACACTCCCAAGTCTAACACTCTAACCACTACACCACACTGCTTCTCAAGTCTTCAGAGGCACACCTTGTCTCTGAATGCTGTAGAGCAGCCTTCCCCAACCTAGTGTGGGATACAACCCTCGTCATTCCCAGCTGGGATTGCTATTGACATGTGAGCTGCTTTGGGAGGCTTCTGGCTGGGTAAAAATGCTTTTGAGAAAGAAAGAAAAATCTGGTGGATACCAGATTGGGGAAGGTGGCTTTAGAAGAATGCATAATGCAGAAAATTGGTCTCTATTGATTTCTATTTCCTTCTACTAATATAATATTTCTGGTCAACTTTGGGAAAATGCACCATAATAGTAGCTGTTGCGGGGACAACAACAGTAGAGGCCATAGTAGTTCCCATGATCCCCTTCTGCTATTGGCTAGAGAAATACATGTATTTGCTACATTCATAGAGTGAAGACAGGCAAGTCATCATTTCCAGACATAAAACTTCAGGGATTATGCCGCCCCTGCTGTCTACAGACTTTCACTCTTTTCCATTCCCCCTTTTTGTACACACTCTGTGGAATGGCGACAGAGGCATCATACAGCAGCAAACACAGGACTTCCCAACACATTTTTATTTGCTTGTCTGTTTTGCCAACATGCAAAGCTGGGAGAGAGGGGGCATTTGCAGTGGAAGCAGCAGGCAGGACTGAACAATGGTTAACTCTTCCTCCATCCTCTGCTTTGCTGGCCACTTTTCTTGAGGATTTGCACATAGGGATGGATGCATCAGTCTGTTTCGAGTCTGTATCACTTTCACGTGTGTTAATTCATTGGTCCACTCCATCCTCTTTCCACATTAATCTGTGGTGTGTGAATGCGTTTCCACGTGAAAATTCATATTGAAATATGGTCTTACCCCACCTCTTCTGCCCTCAAAATGTTCGAATTAGGCTGAGAGTTAATAGCTGATCCAGGGGCCCCAAGATGATCGAGAAGGGATTTGAATGTAGGTCTAATCCCAACACTCTAGGCCACTCTTCCCCAAACTGGTGTCATCCAAATGTTTTGGACTATAACTTGCATCAGCCCCAGTCAGCATGGCCAATGGACAGGGCAGATGGGATTTGCAGTCCCAAACATGTGGAAGACACCAGGGTGGGGAAGGCAGCTCTAGCCACTCCTGCGGTTCTTTCTCTACCCTGATGGCCCCTTCCAGAAATGGGTTTTCCTCTTTAAGAATGGGTGTCTGGCCTCCCATGTAACATACCATTTGGTCCTTATGGAAACACCCCTTGAGAGAGTACGTGGGCCGTAATGGAACAGGTGGTACAGGCTGAATGTCTTCTATTAGAAGCATTTCTGTTTGTCCTCCTGTTTGAACAGCTTCAGGAATCCTTTATTAAAGCAGAGGGGGCATTGTAGGCCTGAGACCATTTGTCTAGCTCCCTGTCTTTCATGCTCCACCTAGTTCTTAAGCAAGATGATAACAAAGCACCTTTGTGGGTAATGGCAACATGATTCTAACTTAAAAGAGCTATTGTGGACTGCAAGGTTCAGTAAATGTCAAAGATGGACTCTTCAGTCCTAACCACTCACACCCACCTCTCTCTCTCTCTCTCTCTCTCTCTCTCTCTCTCTCTCTCTCTCTCTCTCTCTCTCTCTCTCTCCCTCACATACACCCTGAAGTACACAACACATGTTCGTGAAGGCTGGTTGCTCTCATTTCGGTGTTGCTCTGAATCCATTCTGGGTTTGAATCAGAACTAGCCAGAACTTTGAATGAGCTATCCATGGTGCTGAACCTATCTTGGTGATAGGGTTAAGCAACTTGAATAGTTCCTTTAGAGCTCTGGCTGGTTGTGACGGAAACCCAGAATGGATTCACAGCCCCACTGAAATCTGAGCCACCAGCCTGCATTGACAAATGTACATAACCTCATTTCTCCCACTGCCCTGGACTTATTTATTTATTTATTACATTTTTATACCGCCCAATAGCCGGAGCTCTCTGGGCGGTTCACAAAAATTAAAAACATTCAAAGTATAAAACCATAATATAAAATACAATATAAATGTTAATGTATAACTTGCTTTTACATTAACTGAGATGTACAACTCAGAAGCACCTTGGAGAGCTCCTTTAGAGTTCTGAGTGGTTCTGACTGAAACTCAGAGCGCATTCACTGAACCAATGACATGGGAGGCACCAGCCTCCATTGTCACCCAGGAACCTACAAGCAGGACATGAGTGCCACAGCATCCTCCCATCCATGTTCCCCAGCAACTGGTGTACATAGGTTTACTGCCTCTGCTACTGGAGATAGCACACAACCATCAGGGATAGTAGCCTTTGATAGCCTTCTCCTCTAAGAATTTGTCTAACCCCCCTTTTAAAGCCATCCAAATTTGTGGTCATCACTAGATCTTGTATACCCTTTTGCACACCTGTTTGCACACACAATTCCTCATGCAGCTAACACTCCCCCACCTCCAGCTAGAGCGGCACAAAGTTGTCAATTCCATTCTCTCCAGACACTGTGGCCAGATCTACCACCTTGTGTCAAATCCTTACACATCTGGAATAAAAAGCAGGAAATAACACTAGGAAAGTGGTATATGGTATGTGGATTATGTCCCAATAGTTATCAGTGCACTTCCCAATTTCGAGATGGATGCAGGCTGCAAAAACATTGAATCAACGATAAAATATTGCAAACCTCCACAAATGCCTCTTAAATAGGTGGGCTTCTTAAGAAAGCTGAGAACTCCCTGTAGTTAAACCTGATACCTGCAGGTTGTTTGGAAGTCTTCAGTTTCTGCAGGAAAGAACCGGCACCCTCATATCTGTTTTCCTTTCTATTTTTTTAACATTATGTTGACAGCAGCTTTAAAACAATTAGCAAGCAGGTGCTGCTTGCTTAACAGCATGTGTGCACGTGTCTGCTAGTTCTGCATCTTTGTCTGCCGTTGGTGCCGTTTCATTACCTGAATCTTTTTAATTAGCAAAACATCTGCCAACTCCTGTCGTCTGTCGGGGTGCACCACTGATGTTCTCTTTGTACTACCTTTTTACAACATATGCAAACAGGTGGAAGAAAAACCCTGCGCTTAGTACCTTGGGGGTGGGGTGCGTTGGGAATAGGTGAGAACTGTCTAAACTGGATGTGGACCGATTTGATTTTTATTTATTTACACGATTTCTGCATCCCATAAAATATCTAAGGAGTAGACAATCAAAAGGAGAGAAAGAATGAAAATAACAATAAGAACGATCTATTGAATAACTCTGTTAAAATCAGATTTTGCTAATGAAACCATGGCTGGTGAGCGGTGGAAAGCGGTTGATGTGATATCAGTGAAGTGGTGAATCCACTCCACATTTCAGTTAGATCTCTAAAGGAGCTTATTTAATGTCCATAAATTTGTCCGCTGGAGTCTAGTGGCTCCAATGTCAGTAGGTCAGTGAATTTATCCAAGTGGATTCATTGCCCCCACTGACATCAGAGCCACTAGCCTCCACTGCTAATTAGTATGGAAAGGGTTGTTTAAATTTAAATCTAATACTAATACTTTTCAATAAGGGTTTGTCTAACTTGCATAATTGTTGGAGATGTAATACATCTAATGCTTCTTTAACTCATATATTTTGGCAATGCCCCGTAGTTGCCCCGTTTTGGGAGGAGGTTAAAATAAGGATGAACTTTGTACTGAAACAATCTATAATATGGAAGAATGTGCATGTCCTCCTAATTTACCTACCGGTTTCTTGGAAGTTAACACATGGTCAGTGCAGATGGATCGTCAGAGCCCTTATGACAGGCAAAAGACTTATATTATCACATTGGAAGGACAAATTCACACCTCCTATAATGCAATGGATCGAGAACCGAATAACATTATTAACTTTTGAACGAGTGTTATATAGACACAACTTGCAAGTGGATTTGGTCTGCTTTTCTTGAAACCTTTGTATTACCCTCTCCCCCCTCCTTTTTAACAGTTCATACGATGGAAATAATAATAATTCTATATACACAATCTATGATTTCTTTTTTGTTTTCACAATGTATTTTCTGTTTTGTTTGTTGATATTCACAATAAAATTTAAAATAATAATAATAATAATAATAATAATAATAATAATAATAATAATAATAATGGAACAATGTTGATGCCTGCCCAACATTAACCAGCAGGGAGTTTCATAATAGAGAGGGAGACAGAACACTAAAGGCCCTACTTTGAGTGGACTGCAAATGGACTGCAGGCCCTTGCAGAAACACCAGGATTTCTCATACACCCCTCCATTCCCCTCCCCAGATATTTGTATCTGCAAAAAAGGTCCCCCCTCATTTTATATTACTCTCACTCCTCTCCTAAACACATTATGCAGAACAAGCAGAAGCAAAATGTGTGTATTTGTTTGCCAATTCCAGAAATCACCGCCATTCTGAATTGGAATCATTTGCCCCCAGCGATGTCATCACTGAGCCCCTTTTGCCTGGCTAACTTAGGCACTGTTACTAGGAAGAAGCGTGAATTTAACGCCCTTGTACAAATCTATGGTGCATAGATTGGAATACTGTGTACAGTGCAAATCACTGCACCCTGTAAAGGATATTGTAGAGCTAGAAAAGGTGCAGACAGTATCATGAGAGAAGTACAGAAAAGGGTGACCCAAATGATAAAGGGTCTGGAGCAACTCCCCAATGAAGAAAGGCTACAATATCTGCAGGGTTTTTAGCTTAGGAAAAAAATGAATGAGGGTGAATATGAGAGAGATGTATAAAATTATGTATACTGTGGTCTCGTGTTACTGGGTTATAGCGATAACAGTGAGCTGCCTAGTTGCAAGTGTTAGAGAAGACGTGCGTTTTCAGTCACTATCCAACCATAAATTCCCATAGTTTGACAAATGCAGAGGAAGACAACTAGCAAACATAAAAAATAACTAAAAAGGTAAGAAGGGCCTTGCTGGAGCAGAAGGAAGGCTTATCTAGCATCCTGCATCCCACAATGGCCAACCAGATGTCTCTGGAAAGCCCCCAAGTGGGACATGAGGGCATTTGCCCTCTTATGCTGTAGGTCCACAGTGACTGGTATTCAGAGGCAAGCTATCTCTAAATCTGCTTGCCTTCTGGGTGCCAAGGCAATAGCTCATACATAGGCAATATGGCCCTTAGCGGTAGGAGGGAATGCAGGCCTTTGCTAGTCAGTTCCATTTTACGCATTTGTTGTGTAAAATACTTTACAATTAGGTTTTGCAATGTATTTCATGTTTTCTCAAGCATCCTTGCAATTCTGTAAAAGTTTCCTTTGTACAGAGGAGAGAAGAGTTATATTTCCATTTTGTCTGAGTAAAACTTCTAACGTATGTAACTCCCCTCACCCCAACATAAACTGGCTCCTCTATCAGATGTCACTTTACCTGTTTGGCATCTCTTACCTGACACACATATCAGGTAATCTTTCTGTGTTTCCTGTGTACAGACCCAAAGCACAAACCAACCTTTCTCAATTTTGATGGATGGTAACATCAATTTTACCGACCCCAATGTGTAGCATGCTCAGGAAAGAGATTGAAAAGAATGCAAGAACGTAAGAGAATGAAATGAAGAAATAATTACTGAAAAGAATGAATAACTAACAATCAAACAAGAAGAGCCATGCTGGATCTGACCAAAGGCCTATCTAGTGCTGCATTCTGTTCACACAGTGTCCAACTAGATGCCCAGATGGTAAGTCATGTCATCATGTCATGAGTGCAACAGCACCTTCTCACTCATGTTTCCCAGCAACTGGTATTGATAAGCATACAGCCTTGAATACTGGAGGTGTAGCCATCCTAACTGCTAGCCACTGATAGACCTCTTCTCCATGAAGTGGCCTTATCCCCACTGCATCTTGTGGAATGCATGTCTGATGATTGCCATGGCTATCAACAATTACTGAATAGCTTTGGTGCAGTAAGAACATGACACCCATCCCCAAAGAGTGTATAGTTGTGTATATTTATTGTTTTATACTTTTTGTATAATTTTATCTGTATGCCACCCTGAGATCCCAATGATATAGGGTGGGATACAAATATAGAAATAAATAAATAGGTGACTACTTATGCAGGTTTTACAATGTTATCATTAGATAATGGATTTACGTTGCATTTTTTATGTAAGTAAACTTGAACCGGTAAGTCATTGTTGTTGTTGTTGTTGATGATGATGATGATGTAATTAATCATGCTTCAGATTACTGTCCTATGGTTTCTTTTTCATTATTGTGAATCTCTATCTCTTTTCAAAGGATATAACATACATTGTTTTGATTGGAATGGAGAGGCGGGTAAGAAATAATTTTTTTTATTTTATTATTATTATTATTATTATTATTATTATTATTATTATTATTATTATTATTATTCCCAGGGCACATTACATAGGAAAACTATGGGTAGCAGTGCAATCCTATGCATGCTTATCCAGAAATAACATCTACTGGCTTCAATGGCTTATTCCCTAAAATGTATTTTTAAGATTGTACCTTAGACCTCTCAATGCTTTTGTTTTTACTTTATCCATGTTCCCCCAACCATGTTAACATCCTCATCACTGTTGGTCTGATCAAACTGGAAGCCCCTCTAGCTGCTTTCAAAGCAAAGCAAAAAGCGAAAACGTCGAGAGATCTAATCACAAATCTCCCGTGTAAAGAGTAGTTTGTTCCTTACATGTCACAGACTTGTTTTATCTGCTGCCTGCAACAAAGCAGAGTATGTTCACTCATAATTTGCCCTCAAGATATATATATATATATATATATATATATATATATATATATATATATATGGTAAGTAGTTTGCTCCAATACATGTTTATCCTCTCTTGACAAGCTCTGATTACAAGGGAGGCCTTAAACCCCTTCATTATGTCTTTTCTCCGTCATACCCATGAAACGTTTAAAAACCCAGCTCTGGAATAGGCGTCTCACAAAGTACACATTAATCATGCCGTTGTATAAACTGAACCCCAGCAGAGGAAGAAAGGAAAGTAAAATGCCAGAAATACAACCTTTATACTCTCCTACCAACAAGCATTTTTTATGAGGGCAAGTCGAGCATAACATTTCAGCCTTCGCTTGTAATTTTTGACAGTGGTTTATAAGATCTTCATAATGCCGCTAAGAGTTATTGGCTATAATGCAGAGCCCCGCATGTGCGGGGACTTCCCCATCTCCCCTGTAAAAAAAGAACACTCTGAGTTCCATTCTTCATGCCAAATGTTTCCTCCCCCCCCTTTTTTTTTTTTACAGAAGAGAATGGAAAGCCCTTGCTTACATGGGTGCAGTGCATACATCATAGCTGTTGGACAGCACCCATTAACTCCCATCACTCTAACTCGAGGAAACACCACAGCAGCGAACAGCCATAACCAGAGCCAAACTACACGTTATGCTAATCGCCTCACATGTATCTGAGAGTTATCTTTTTATTTACTCTAATATAAGTGGTTGTTTGTTTATTTGTTCAGTCGTTTCCAACTCTTCGTGACTTCATGGACCAGCCCACACCAGAGCTTTCTGTCGGCTGTCGCCACCCCTAGCTCCCCCAAGGTCAAGTCTGTCACCTCCAGAATATCATCCATCCATCTTGCCCTTGGTCGGCCCCTCTTCCTTTTGCCTTCCACTTTCCCTAGCATCAGCCTCTTCTCCAGGGTATCCTGTCTTCTCATTATGTGGCCAAAGTACTTCAGTTTTGCCTTTAATACCATTCCCTCAAGTGAGCAGTCTGGCTTTATTTCCTGGAGTATGGACTGGTTTGATCTTCTTGCAGTCCACGGCACTCTCAGAATTTTCCTCCAACACCACAGTTCAAAAGCATCTATCTTCCTTCGCTCAGCTTTCCTTATGGTCCAGCTCTCGCAGCCATAGGTTACTACGGGCAATACCATTGCTTTAACTATGCGGACCTTTGTTGTCAGTGTGGTGTCTCTGCTCTTAACTATTTTATCAAGATTTGTCATTGCTCTCCTCCCAAGAAGTAAACGTCTTCTGATTTCCTGGCTGCAGTCAGCGTCTGCAGTAATCTTTGCACCCAGAAATACAAAGTCTGTCACTGCCTCCACGTTTTCTCCCTCTATTTGCCAGTTATCAATCAAGCTGGTTGCCATAATCTTGTTTTTTTTTTTTGAGGTTTAACTGCAACCCAGCTTTTGCACTTTCTTCTTTCACCTTTGTCATAAGGCTCCTCAGCTCCTCCTCGCTTTCAGCCATCAAAGTGGTGTCATCTGCATATCTGAGATTGTTAATGTTTCTTCATGCAATTTTTACTCCAGCCTTGGATTCGTCAAGCCCAGCACGTCACATGATGTGTTCTGCATACAAGTTGAATAGGTAAGGTGAGAGTGTACAACCCTGCCGTACTCCTTTTCCAATCTTAAACCAGTCCGTTCTTCCGTGGTCTGTTCTTACCGTTGCTACTTGTTCATTATACAGATTCCTCAGGAGGCAGAGAAGATGACTTGGTATTCCCATACTACCAAGAACTTGCCACAGTTTGTTATGATCCACACAGTCAAAGGCTTTAGAATAGTCAATAAAACAGAAATAGATGTTTTTCTGGAACTCCCTGGCTTTCTCCATTATCCAGCGGATATTGGCAATTTGGTCTCTAGTTCCTCTACCTTTTCTAAACCCAGCTTGTACATTTGGCAATTCTCGCTCCATGAATTGCTGGAGTCTACCTTGCAGGATCTTGAGCATTACCTTGCTGGCATATGAAATAAGTGCCACTGTCCGATAGTTTGAACATTCTTTAGTGTTTCCCTTTTTTGGTATGGAGATATAAGTTGATTTTTTCCAGTCTGATGGCTTTCCAAATGTGTTTTCCAAATTTGCTGGCATATGGCATGCATCACCTTGACAGCACCATCTTGCAATATTTCAAGCAGTTCAGCTGGGATACCATCGTCTCCTGCTGCCTTGTTATTAGCAATGCTTCTTAAGGCCCATTCAACCTCACTCTTCAGGATGTCTGGCTCTAACTCACTAACCACACTGTCTGAGCTATCCCCGATATTATTATCCTTCCTATACAGATCTTCCGTATATTCTTGCCACCTTTTCTTGATCTCTTCTGTTTCTGTTAGGTCCTTGCCATCTTTGTTTTTGATCATACCCATTTTTGTCTGGAATTTACCTCTGATGTTTCTAATTTTCTGGAAGAGGTCTCTTGTCCTTCCTATTCTATTGTCTTCTTCCACTTCCGCACATTGCTTGTTTAAAAATAATTCCTTATCTCTTCTGGCTAACCTCTGGAATTTTGCATTTAATTGGGCATATCTCCCCCTATCACTGTTGCCTTTTGCTTTTCTTCTTTCTTGGGCTACTTCCAGTGTCTCAGTAGACAGCCATCTTGCCTTCTTGGTTTTCTTTTTCTTTGGGATGTTTTTTGTTGCCACTTCTTGGACAATGTTGCGAACTTCTGTCCATAGTTCTTCCGGGACCCTATCTACTAAATCTAGTCCCTTAAATCTATTCTTCACTTCCACTGCATATTCATTAGGAATATTAGTGAGCTCATATCTAACTGATCTGTGGGTCTTCCCTATTCTCTTTAGTTTGATTCTAAATTGTGCAGTAAGAAGTTCGTGATCTGAACTACAGTCAGCTCCAGGCCTTGTTTTTACTGTCTGTATAGATGTCCGCCACCTTTGGCTGCAAAGGATGTAGTCAATCTGATTTCGGTGTTGGCCATCTGGTGAAGTCCATGTATAAAGCCGTCTTTTCGGTTGTTGGAAGAGAGTGTTTGTTATGCACAGTGAGTTGTCCTGGCAGAATTCTATCAGCCTATGTCCCGCTTCATTTTGTTCTCCTAGACCATGCTTACCTGTAATTCCAGATGTCAGTTGACTACCCACCTTAGCGTTCCAGTCTCCTGTAACGAAAATAACATCTCTTTTTGGTGTATTATCCAGTAGGTGCTGCAGATCCTCATAGAACTGATCTACTTCTGCTTCTTCAGCATCTGTGGTTGGGGCATATATTTGGATCACTGTGATGTTAAATGGCTTACCCTGAATTTGAATTGAGATCATTGGATTGTATCCAAGCACTGCTTTAGCCACTTTATTATTAATTATGAAGGCTACTCCATTTCTTCTGTGATCCTCTTGTCCACAGTAGTAGATCTGGTGGTGATCTGATGTGAAGTGGCCCATTCCAGTCCATTTCAGTTCACTGACACCCAATATATCTATATTTAATCTTGACATCTCGCCAATAACCACGTCCAATTTGCCCTGGCTCATAGATCTTACATTCCAGGTTCCTATGGTGTGTTGATCTTTAGAACATCAGATTCATCGTTCACCACCAGCACCGTCGGCTGCTAGCCGTCCTTTCGGCTTTGAGCTAGCTGCGTCATCACATCTGGGGCTAGTTGAACTTATCCTCTGTTCCTCCCCAGTAGCATTTTGACCATCTTCCGACCTGGGGGTCCCATCTTCCGATGGTGGAAGAGGAGGACTGAATCTTCCCACTATCCCCCCAACTCCTCTATTGGTATGAGAAGGTTAACATCTCCCAAAGATGAACGCAAGCTTGGGAAATTGCAAACATTTCGGGAGAATTACGCTTCTGCTTGTGTTCACCTTGGGGGTTGTAAATGGGATATGTTTGTATGATGTGCAAACAGGAATTAAATTCTTGTACCTTCCTAGCCAACACCAGCATACTGATGCTTGCCCAGGGCTAAACACAGTTTTGTGTAGAGCACACAAAGTGATGTGCAAAGAGAGTGCAACGAACTTGTGCTTGAAAAACAGTTTTTAGAAGGCAAAGCAGACAGTTTTATCCATCCATACCCTGTTGTTCTATAGCCAGAAAAGCAAAAAAAAAAAAAAAAAAAAGGAAATTTATCAATTCCCTAAGAACATAAGAAAAGCATGCTGGATCAGACCAAGGGCCCATCTAGTCCAGCACTCTGTTCACACAGCAGCCAACCAGCTGTTGACCAGGAACCCACAAAGCAGGGAGCAACAAAACAGCACCCTCCCACCCATGTAATCCAGCAATTTGTGCACACAGGCTTACTACCTCAGGTACAGGAGGTAGCACATAACCACCAGGGCTAGTAGCCATTGACAGCCTTCTCTTCCAGGAATGAAAAGGAGGACAGGGCTCCTGTATCTTTAACAGTTGTATTGAAAAGGAAATTTCAGCAGGTGTCATTTGTATATATGGGGAACCTGGTGAAATTTTCTCTTCATCACAACAGTTAAAGCTGCAGGTGCCCTGCTCTCATTTAAATCTGGTCACTCTAGTATAGCTCCTGCAGCTTTAACTGTTGTAATGAAGAGGGAATTTCACCAGGTTCTCTATATATACAAATGACACCTGCTGAAATTCCCTTTTCTATGCAACTGTTAAAGATACAGGAGCCCTTTCCTCCTTTCCATATGGTCACCCTAGCTTTAGCACTAATGTGTACTTGCAATAATGTGCATTAGTGCAAGTCCCCCCCCAAAAAAAGTAAAAACAAACAAAACAAAACTGGTCCTCAATTCCATGTAATCCATGTGACTCAGAAAATGGCAGGCTGCTGCAAATCATCATGTTGGATTGCTAGAAATCCAAACTCAATTGAATCCAGTGCAGGTTTCTCTGACATCCCTAAGTAGATGCCATTGTCTTCTTGCTCACTGGCTTTCCGACTGTCAGGGAAGCAAGAGGTAGCAATGATGAAAAAAGGAGGAGGAGAAGGAAGAGCGCTGGTGACAATGGCAGTGAGAAGGGAGATCTTCAATAGGGTGACCATATAGAAAGGAGAACAGGGCCCCTGTATCTTGAACAGTTGCAGAGAAAAGGGAATTTCAGCAGGTGTCCTTCGTATGCATGCAGCACCTGGTGAATTTCCCTCTTCATCGTAAAAGTTAAAGCTGCAGGAGCCCTGCCCTCTTTTGTATCTGGTCAGGAGGGCAGGGCTCCTGCAGCTTTAACTGTTGTGATGTCTTTTCGTATGGTCACCCTACCATACGAAAGGAGGGGACTAAGATCCTTCAAAACCTTGGAGCCAACACTGTTCATTTGGAAACCAAATTTTGAATTCTCTTGGAAAAAAATTATTCCCCCCCCCCTGATTTTTCTGTAAAACAGATTGATTTCATGAGGCCAAACTCAGCCCGTCACTGATAATTCATACACATCAATCCAGTTTCTACACCCAATATTATCATATTTCTAAATGAATAGGTCCCTTACTTACGCCTCTCAACTCTTTTTAATTCTGATTTTCCAGTAGGAATTTTTCTTCCAAGTTGTTCCAATCTTGGCAATGCGATGTTGTCTAAGAAAAGCATATGCTCCTTTTTTGCTTTTAATAGTTCTTTAGCACCTTGATAACTCGTGCCCAACTTGACAGCTGTAAGGGGAAAAGAGGGAAAAAACCCTCGCATGCCTCAGTGTGAGTAAGGCAGCATTGCTGTCTCTCAGTAAAAAACAACAAGGACATGTAATAGCATTCATTCACATCTCACCTTCTGTGTCCAGGTTGCCACAGGGCAATTGATAATCATGAAGTTAATCTCTTTATCGAACAGTGCCCAACCTTTGCAAAAAGAAGTGCTAGATTTTGGAACCCGGGTCTCTAATGCAAATGATGCACCCTTGCAAGTTCTCTTCTAATGTTACATTATTTTAGAGCTACATTACATGCTGTGAAGTTGTGCCTTCCACATCATCGATGCTGTGATGGTGATGGTAGTGGTTAGACATAAAGTTTGCCCGTTGCACTGTCCTATGTCCCCTCTCCTGTAATTTAACCTCTGCATAGTTTTTAATTTTTGTGAATTGCACAGAGAGCTTCAGCTATGGGGCACTATAGGAACATAATAAATGAATGTCTAGGAGATTCATAGAATAGTAGACTTGGAAGGGGCCTAAAAGGCCATTGTGTCCAACCCCCTGCTCAATGAGTGCATTTCTTTTGTAGCCACAAGGAACACAGCCAGTTTTGCAAACATTGCTTGGGTTGTTCATAGAAAATGGCTGTGTTTATTGTGGCTGAAAACATCCACTGAAGAACTGAACTTGAAGTTAAACTGGGGGCACAGACCGTGATTTCACATTTCACGAGTTTCAATTTGTCCCTGACATTTCTGCTGAGTGATAGTTTGACTCAGTAATTGTGTTGTTGTTGTTGCATTTATATCTCACCCTTTTTCCTCCTTAACGAACCCAAGGCGGTACACATAATCCTCCTCCTCTCCATTTTATCCTCACAACAACAACCCTGTGAGGTGGGTTGGGCTGAGAGTCTGCTGCTCAGCTGTTTGACGTGGAGGAGGCACTAGGATGTAGGACAGGCCTATGTCTAGCCCCTCCTGCTTCAAAACAGCTGATCAGAATGATTTATTTTGTTTGACTGTGGTGAGCTGACAGCTGGATTAAGCATTGCCATTTGTGCACTTGGTTCCTCATCTAGATAGAGATCTTCATGCAGAACCTGGATTCCATGTGTGTTCTGTCCCTAAATGGTTGGACTGGAATGATAGGCTATCCAATTTCCAACTTATCTTGATAGTCTTCAAGCTAGACACTCAATCACTTGTGTTTAAGCTGCTTATTTATTTATTTTTTAAAAAAATCAATCTGGGGTGGAATTCTTAGCATCCCAATGTCCCACCAATTCACCAATTCTACATTTGCATGACTTCAGTTGATCTTTGCATACACACAGCCAAAGGTCTTATCATGCACTACATCAGCTAAAAATCTTCAGGATTAAGGCGAAAAGGAACTAAGCCAGAAGAATCCAGGCATGCTACCCTAGAGCCCCAATCTTGCCCTGTACTTCAACTACAAAGGTACAATTAAACCAGGAAAAACAGTATGTTTTGTAGTGTAATCCTTAACATTGTCTTTTGAACTACACAATCAATCGTTTAATTAACACCATCAAATTCCTTTCAGCTGAACTAAACCCAAACCCTCACATTAAAAAAAAAAATTAAAGAAAAAGAGAGAGAGATATCAAATGTTAAAGTGAGTTTTCTCTTGTGCTGTTTCTGTGTTCTTTGAAGGAATAGTGTCTTTGTTCTAGAAAATAAAGCCATACAAATCCATATACAACTACTGAAGTCTTGTATGCCCTACCTTTCAGTGAGTAAACCTTGGAGAACAAAGAAGAAGCCCTTCATCTTTCATCTGTCATAGGTTCTCAGAGCGACCAATGGTTGTGTGTGTGTTAATTATTATTACAGTCAGCATTTCTAAAGGGTTGTTTTGAGCACACTTCAAGCAACATTTGGGCCACCAGGAGAAAAAAATAATTTCTCTACAAATTGGCAATTTTTAAATCTTTTAAAAAATAGCACATCCTTTTTTTCAAAGCTCAGTCAAAAATTACAGCTGTTGGGTCAAGTTGGTTTGCTGGTAAGGTGTTGGGGTTTAGGTAGGGTGAGCATATGAAAAGGAAGACAGGGCTTCTGTATCTTTAACAGTTGTGTAGAAAAGGGAATTTCAGCAGGTGTCATTTGTATACATGCAGCACCTGGTGAAATTCCCTCTTCATCACAATAGTTGGAGATGCAGTATATAGCTATACTGACCAAATACAACAGAGGGCAGGGCTCCTGCAGCTTTAACTGTTGTGATGAAGAGGGAATTTCAGCAGGTGCTGCTGAATGCATACAAATGGCACCTGCTGAAATTCCCTTTTCTATACAACTGTTGAGGATACAGGAGCCCTGTCCTTGTTTTCATATGGTCACCCTAGATTTATGTATCAGAAATGACTATGGTGTGTAAGATTTTCCTCCAGTTAGAGCTGTTCTTTAGACTGCTGGTTATTTGAGGGGGTTGTAAGAACAGCGGGATATAAATTCAAGTAAAAAGAAATAGAATGTAAGTAAATAAACCACCACAATATGCTCAGGATAGCTAGAAAGAATTTAACATATAGATCTGGGGATGGAATTTCCACCCTCTCTTCCTAATTTTCCTATAAAGTTGGACAGATACCTCTCATGAATACTTTAGATCAGGGATGGGGAACACATGCCCCTCCAGATGATGTTGGACTGCAACTCCCATTAGGTGAGGTATGATCGGAGTTGCAGTCCAACTTCTTGTGGGGATCCACATGTTTTCTATCCCTGCTTTCCTCTTTTAAGGCAGGGGCTTCGTCTATGTTAGAGACAGGGACACTAAATGGTGCCTACTGGCATAGCCTGTGCATGTGTGGGTCCTGGTGTGCACTGAGGGTCCAAGTGTGGTGGGGGACCAGCGTGGCCACTTGCAAATCACCCACAAACAGGACATGCATCACCAAAAAAGAGGACTGAAGTGGATACTGATTTGCATAAAATTGAATGTGCTTATTTATACATGTAGATGAAACTTTAGAAATAATTGTTGTAATTTAAATAGAGATGCAGTAAATGCAGTAGAAATACAGTGTGGAAGACTGGGACCAGAGCTTCAAAGTCCAGGTCTTCCTTTTGAAGGTTATTTAACTCTAGACCAGACTTGGATTGGATTGCCTTCCAAATAGAAGACTGTCCTGTGTAAATGAGGACACGTGACCACCCTATCATGGCCACCCAGTATCAGAGGCAATAAGCCTATACCAGTTACTGGGGAACATGGGTTGGAGGGTGCTGTTACACTGGTGTCCTGCTTGTGGGTTCCTGGTCAACATCTGGTTGGCCACTGTGTGAACAGAACGCTGCACTAGATGGACCCTTGGTCTGATCCAGCAGGGCTCTTCTTATGTTCTTATGGATTGCTGCTTCCCTTGGCTCTTTCCTTCTTGGCTGCTTCCCTTTTTGTCTTTGGCCAAATTGTCATAATGTTTGGCACCAGGAACCACATGACAGGACCAACTATGTCTTTCCTTATCTTGTGATCATCACTCAGCCAGGAAGGCAAGGAACCATATCACTGGTCTTAAGAATATCTTTCCTGAATTTAAACATTACTAGAGCAGCATGGGAAGAAAGAGTAGGGATGCAGTTCCCACATAGCCAGTGGTGTAGTGGTTAACGTTGAAGTTCAGGCACTCATCACGAAGTCCCCGTAGCCACACTGCAGGGAGACTCCACAAATTCAGGCAGAAGTGTTGATCCATATCAATAAACCACATCTAGCAGTTTTCATCTCCACCAGCAGCAAGTCCTTTTTAATTGCTCAATCAAGAGCAAGCCACCCCAAAATGCTTTGCGTTCCAGTAGGGAACAATCGGGAAAATCTATTCCCCTCCATCTACCATGACAGTTGTAGCTAAGCATAGAGAGAACATCGAATTTTGAGGTGGTGATGGTGGGGCTAGGTTGGCCATGTCTCCTCTTTTACAGAGGGAAGTCCTGTATTTGAAGGACTGCCAGAGGACTGTTTTCCATTTTGATGGTGTCCTGTATTTGAAGGGCTGCCCTATCCAATTCCTCTTCAAACAGCAAGAACCTGCAGGAGGAAGAGCTGGGCCTTGACATTTCCCATCAACAGCAACTGAACAGGAGATTGAGCCTGACCACAGTTAGGGATATCAGAGATTCTGGTTGTGGAGGCGGAGCTCAATAAGATTTCATTGGAACAGCCCCCTGGACTTCTGTTTGTCTTCTGCTAGCTGGCCTGACTAGGAATGCAGCAAGATGGGGTAGCTAGCAGATTTTCAGTGTTTTGAGTTTGTGCAAACTACAGACACAACTTATTTATTTATTTATTACATTTATATACTGCCATTTTTTTCCTCCAAGGATCCCAAGACAGCATACATAATTCTCCTCCTCCTCCTCTCCATTTTAGCCTCACAACAACAACCCTGTGAGGTGGGTTGGGCTGAGAGTCTGTGACTGGCCCAGAGTCACCCAGTGAGCTTCCATGGCTGAGCGGGGACTAGAACCTGGATCTCCCAACTCCCAGTCCACCGGTCTAGCCACTACACCACACTGACTCTCTGCACATTTTGCCCATAACTTCTGCAAATTTTGCAAATTTTGGCTGCAATATCTCCAAATTGCATTTGCAATTTGTGGCTGTAAATTGTGGAAATATCAATCTGAACAAATAATAGCTGAGACAAAACACACACACACACACCAAACAAAAAATCCCTATAAAAGTCCCTGGAATTAAGAAATACTGCAGCTTGGATTGCAAATGCAAGCTGATTTGTGCATGCTGCAGAAGTCTGGCGAGCCCAGTCACAGTATTCTATACTACAGTGAGATGTACTGTATTTCTATTTAAATAATAATAATAATAATAATAATAATAATAATAATAATAATAATAATAATAATAATTTTGCATCTACACATATAAATTAGCATAAGGAAATTTAATCCAAATGGCTATCCTCTTTGGCCTTAGTTGGACCTATGGTTTATCCTGGGGTCATCCCGGGGTCATCCCTGCCTGCTCCCGGGATCCCGTGTGATTTACATGAACAGGGATGACCCTGGGACAATCCCGGGATAAACCTTAGGTCTAGCTAAGGTCTTTGTTGATGATGCATGCCCGTTTTTGGCCAGTGGGTGCCAGATGACCTCATCGGCCCTGACAATAAAAATATAGCGCCAACCCTCTGTCTTTGGGAGCCTTGAGTCCACTACACCACTACATATGGCTGCTGTTACTATATGAATGGGCCCTTAATCCTGAGCAGCTCTGAGACATGGAACTCTTCTCTAGGCATATCAGTCACTACAGCACTCTCTACTTGCAACATTACTGCAGGTGTCCTCTGGGGGGCAAGGGAGGTGGGAGGAAAGAGTTGTGTAGATGGTTCCACCTAGGGTGACCATATGGAAAGGAGGATGGGGCTCCTGTATCTTTAACAGTTGTATCGAAAAGAGAATTTCAGCAGGTGTCATTTGTATGCATGCAGCACCTGGTGAAAGCTGCGGGAGCTATACTAGAGCGATCAGACACAAAAGAGGGCAGGGCTCCTGCAGCTTTAACTGTTGTGATGAAGAGGGAATTTCACCAAGTGCTGCATGACACCTGCTGAAATTCCCTTTTCTATATAACCATTAAAGATACAGGAGCCCTGTTCTCCTTTCCACCCTAGCTCCACCTTGCAGACAAGAGATTAAGTTGATGGCCTTTTTGCCTCTGCCTTTAACTCCAGGATTCTTCCATGTGAAAACACTGCCAACTGAACTTGCCTGCATGTTGTTCCGGGCTTCCCCTAATGTAACTTACAGGTCTTAGACTCTAAATGTTTTTTTTCTTTTTCCTCCAGGAGGAGAGGCGGCTGGTTGGTCAAGGGAGAGATCTCTTTGTGTTCAGATGAGTCGTGCACCCCCTTTCCTTATCTCTCCCTCTCTTATTAGGCCGGCCTTTGTTATTACAAAACGTCGCCGACTCTTTGTGTTTGCTGAGGCACAATGAAAACAGAGCGCCAGCTGTAACTTTCTTGAATGAGGCCGGCTGGGCACCACAGCTCCGGAGCACGCTGGGAAAACTTCCGATACGGGCAGCCCATGTGACGGTGAGGAGAGTTTTGTTTCCCTGCATGCGACCTTAAGTTTAATCAGAAGTTCCTAGCTGTTGAGTGGCTGCCTCTGGTTTTTCTTGGGTTTCTGACACCCCTCCCTTGCCAGCGCCAAGTTTATCTGTGAAATGTACTTGTAGCATATATAAATCTGATCTCAATGTACTCAGCTCCTTAAGAACTCCTCTATTCCAATTTTGCAAAACGTTGTAAACCAGCCTTCCCTCCACCCCCCGCTCACTTCCCCTTTCTTGGTTTGGCAGATCCAAGTGACCTTGGCATGTCTTCTTACAACACTCGATATCACGAAGCTTTATAAAACTCATATCTCAGAAGTGTCTGACATTACATTACAAGAGGATCTGTAAACCTCAGCAAGATGACAAATGTCTTTTTTAAACAACAGACCAAGACTTCATTTAAATTAGTAACATGGAGATTAGAGGAGCTCTCCCGGGCTGAGCGGCAGCCACGCCGGGACTCGAGGAATATCAGTCACATGAAAGCTGTTAAATCTGAGATGGAAAATAAATCAAGGAGCCTGTAAAAACTGTCAGCGGGTCAGGGAAGTTTATGAACTCTTGCTGTATCTCGTCGTAAATCATAAGAATAAGCTAAAACTGAGAAGAAAAATGTTCTCTTTTGTAATCTAATGCTGTCTGTTAAGGCAATAAAACTCAAATGAAATGCATGCATTGCAATTTTGAGTTGATACTTTACATTATTACCAAAGTGAAGGGAAGAGTCTCAAAGTTATAAAAGTGAGACGGATGAGAGGTGGGCCTCCATCTTTTCAAGTGGCCAGACCTCGAACATACGCCCAGCAGAAGCCACACTGAAGCACCTTTGTGATGCTAAACAAACATGTGCTTCTGACTTCCATGTTTGACCTGTTTGCTCTGGGATCTTTCCGGAACCATTCTCATTAGCTCCTCTAAGGCGATGTTTCTCTAACCATTTCTGTTACTCCAGAACTGACCATCAGCCCTAAGGTTTCCTAGAAAAAACTGCCCAGAGAGCTTCAGCTATTGGGCGGTATAAAAATGCAATAAATAAATAAACTTAGATCAAGGGCATGGCACTCTGGGAAATGGGGCTAATTACCTCTCTTCCTCCCTCCCATTTCCTCCTGAAATTCCACCCTCTGCCTGGAGGGTAAAAGAACAGAGAGACAGGCCTAATCTACACCAAGCAGGAAATAGGACTATGAAAGGCAGGAGCCACACTACTGCTTTATAGCGGTATTAAAGTGCACTGACAACTGTTGGGGTCCATTGACACATACCATATACCTTTTTCATACTGCTAAATCCTGCTTGATGTGGCTCTGGGCATGGGGCATGGAGCTCTTCAGGCACTCCTTGCCCACTGGGGGTAGGGTGGGAGTTCCCCCCCTCCAGCTGTGGTGGAGGAGTGCCTGTGCATTACTCCCCTGCTTTTGTTTTTTTAAAAATGGTGGCTGCGCCATCCTTCTGGGATGTTGCATGACCATATGGACACCCAGGGAGGATTGTAGAAGCCGGTAAGTCCGCAATCCTCCCCCTACACCCTTGTGGTGTAGACATGTCCCAAGTGTCCATCTAGTGCAGCATTCTGTTTTCACAGTGGCCAACCAGCTGCTGATAGGACACCCACAAGCAGGAGATGAGTGCAACAGCAACCTCTCTCCCATGTTCCCCAGCAACTGGTATGGCTGCCTTTGATACTGGAGGGAGCATAGAGGCATCAGGACTAGTAAGCATTGATAGCCTTCTCCTCCAGAAATTCCATCACAAACATGGTTGACTACACAGGAATTCCAACCCAGACTTTTAAGAGCAAAGCACTCAAAGTGCTGGGCATAGATGGATAAAATGTTAGTTTCAGTCCCCCCCTCATTTTTTTTTAAAAAAATCATAGAATCATTGGAAGGGACCTATAAGGCCATCAAGTCCAACCCCCTGATCTCACGTTCTTTTGGAGAATATGGATAACTTTGCAAATTTTGGTAAGTTCTTATCAAAACTGAACTGAAACCTGGAACAGATCTACATCAAGCAAGATAGGACACTGAAAACGTTTTGAAAACTGTACATTCAATGCCATTCTTACTCAACATTATCTCAGTCTTTAGAAGTCAGCCTGTTATCTCCTTTCCCTTAGCAGCTCATGTGTATCATCAGTGAAACTATGCTACAGGGTGGCCATGTGTCCAACTTTACTGAGGGCAGTCCTCTATTTTTAAGAGAGTGTCTTCTACTTGAAGGTATCTCTCCTTAAAGAATGGTCCCAGTCCAACTGAATGATACTGAACATAACTGTGCAGTAGTCATAGAAATTGCTCGAGTTCTTTTTCAAATATAAATTCTTTCAAGTGTTTCCATTACATGAAATTAGTTGAAAGTCTGGTTCAGATGAAGTTTCTATTTATCTCAGAAAGTTCTTTTTTATCATAATCAATTTATAAAAAGAGATAAAGAGGGGGGGAAAGTGCCAATGTGATCTTATTTTAATATTAACAGCTATGAAAATATTCTTTGGTGCAAATGAAACATTTTGCTAGCCATCTGCAGATGAATACTCAGTCTTCTGATGCTGCTTTAATTAACTCTTGAATAACCGTAATCTGCAGAGTTGTTTGATTTTTTAAAAAAATCTGGTTTGTCTACTCAATTCTCAATTGTCTGGATACCTCCATTTCTTCCTGGTTTAAGTCTTGGATCCTATCTTTTCCCTATCCTACAACATAAATCCCACTCATTTTAAATGCATTTTAAAAGTTTGCTTATTTTTAAAAGAACATATTATTGTTATAATATTTTATCTGTGCATTTGTTCTTGTTGTTGTAAACCTCCCTGGGAGTCTGTTGAAGGATGGTATTTAAATAAAATAAATGAATAAATGGGGAAGTTGTCATGTTAATTCTTATGTTAATGGAAAACAGTTACACAAAAGCGCCTTTACAAGCTCATGGGGAATTTTATAAATTGACCCTGGTGCATTAGTTGACATCTTCACCAAGTGTCAATGTAAAACTCCAATGGAAATGTTTACAACCAGCATGGGGCAAATACGGACCTCTAGGTCTTTCAATCTGGAACTCTGCACATTTCCCAGGCCACGTCCCCTTTTATTTATTTATTTATTTATTTATTTATTCATTTCATTTCCATACAACCCAATAGCTGAAGCTCTCTGGGTGGTTTACAATTCATAAAAATTAAAATATGATATAAAAATACAGCATAAAATACAGCATAAATAATAATTATTATTATTATTATTATTATTATTATTATTATTATTATTATTATTATCCCACCTTTTGCCCAATGCTGGGCCTCAAGGCGGCATTACAAAATGTAGATCATATACATTAAAAAACTATAAATAGAAATATACAAAAGTTAAAAATATTAAATATGTTCCAATATTAAAACATTTAAATATTTTAAATGATAATTTTAAAGGTTCTTGGCACATAAGTGTATATTCGCTTGTACAAAATTTGAAACAATTTAGACTGCTAAAATATTCAATAAAATAATAAACCCATAAATTAGGGTGACCATATTTTGGAAGTCAAAAAGGAGGACAACATGGCTGCCCCATGGGGGTGTGCCCACCAACATGTCCAGCCCCCAAGCCAACATGTCCAGCCCCCAAGGGGGCATGCCCACCAACATGTCCAGCCCCCAAGGGGGCGTGCTCACCAGCATGTCCAGCCCCCAAAGGGGCGTGCCCACCCAAACATGGCCTTGGTCACAGGTCTGATTTCACAGCACACAATTAAGACAAACCTGTTCTACATTACATGTTAATGTTAAAATCACTGGAATAAAGTATAAGTGAGACGTTCAATGTATCTGAAATCAACTTCACTCATTCCTACTTCTGTAGCTTTTGCTGTACGTTGAAGCTTTTGCTATACTGTGTGCTCAGCTACACCAAGCAGGGTATTCCACTATGAAAGTGGTATATAAAAGGCAGGAGCCACACTATTACTTTTAGGGGTGTGCACAGACCCCCCGCTCCGCTTCACTTGCAGATCCGCCATTTTCCGGATCGGGCCGCTCCGCCCCGCCCCCGCTCCGCCCACTTCCGCTCCGCTCCGCCCGGAGCTCCGGATCCGGATCCGGAGCTCCGTTTCCCCCCCCCCATAGGCTTGCATTGAAAGCTAAAAAATTATACAACTTTTTTTCTGTTCAAGTTAGAAACCTCATGTTTGGCACCATGACACCTCATGGGGATATACACACGCATGCCAAGTTTCAAAGCAATCCCATCATCCCCTGATTTTTGGCGAATTTTTGAAAATCGGGCACCCCACACACAACATCCCTGCGAGGTGGGCAGGGGAGGAGGGAGGGAAGGCAGGCAGGCATGCAGCTGGCATTTCTGGGGGCATAAGGAAGTGAGCCAAGGATAAGCCAGTAATGCATATAAAATGGAATAAATCAATCAATAAACAAAGGAGGGGTGGAATTAAAAGCAGCAGTGTTGCTCAATAAACAACTTTTTTTAAAAGGCTATATCTGTCTTTTACCAGCAATAGGGGGACGTGCCCGGGGGAGGGGGAAGTAGCTGCCAGTTCAAGACACTGACAGCCACAGCTCTGAGAAGAAGTAAAACGCTCACTTTGACTCAGAACAGGCATTGCTCCACCACTGAAAAGTGACCATTCACTTCAACTCATGATAGGCATTGCTCCACCGTTTTACTCTCTTTGGAAGGCTCTAATGGCCTTCCAGTGCAGGAGAGAGTGGGGGCACGTCCACGATGAGATGCCCTAGGGGAGCTCATCCCCTTGCACCACATCGATTCAGTTGTTCCCCAAGGTTAGGGTGGGGAGCAGTGCTGTGTTTCTATCTCTTATTCTTGGCTTAGTATATGATTTCAGGTTGTGTTTGTGCATTTGGTGGGGCTACTGTGTTAAAAAACACGGGGAAAAGCCCGTTCAGATGAAGAAAGAGAAGTTTCCCAGAATCCCAAGTTACCTGTTTTGCCTATGCCCTCCTCCAACTTTGGGATCATCATGACCAGGAGCTGACTCTGCCCCTCAGCCCTTTGAAAAAGGTATTTTTCCCGCCGATTTTTTAAAAACGTCTAGCCCGCGACCCGTACGATGCAGAAAGTTGAGAGTGGTCTCAAAATGACCCCCATCCACGACTCTCTGTGCACAAGAATTTTCAGAACGATAGCTTAAACCCCCCCCCCAGTTATCCCCGATTCTTTCCCTCAATGCAATCCTATGGGCGAAAAGCCGAAAACGCAGTTTGAGCCGCGCGGTTGACCCGATTTTCACAAAAATATAGCCCGCGACCCGTACGATGCAGAAAGTTGAGAGTGGTCTCAAAATGACCCCCATCCACGACTCTCTGTGCACAAGAATTTCCAGAACGATAGCTTAAACCCCCCCAGTTATCCCCGATTCTTTCCCTCAATGCAATCCTATGGGCGAAAAGCCGAAAACGCCGTTTGAGCCGCGCGGTTGACCCGATTTTCACAAAAATATAGCCCGCGACCCGTACGATGCAGAAAGTTGAGAGTGGTCTCAAAATGACCCCCATCCACGACTCTCTGTGCACAAGAATTTCCAGAACGATAGCTTAAACCCCCCCCCCCAGTTATCCCCGATTCTTTCCCTCAATGCAATCCTATGGGCGAAAAGCCAAAAACGCAGTTTGAGCCGCGCGGTTGACCCGATTTTCACAAAAATATAGCCCGCGACCCGTACGATGCAGAAAGTTGAGAGTGGTCTCAAAATGACCCCCATCCACGACTCTCTGTGCACAAGAATTTCCAGAATGATAGCTTCAAAAACAACGTAGTTATGCGCGATTATTTGCCGCAATGCAATCCTATGGCGAAATGTTTTCAAGATGGCGACCGGAGCGCTCCGCCTGAACTCGGAGCTCCGAAAAATGGGCGCTTCTCTTCGCCTTGCTTCTAGGGGGTCCGCGGTCCGCTCCTACTCCGCCTCTGGGTAAGGCGGAGCAGGCCAATCCGCTACTGCTTCTACGCTCCTAATCGGAGCGGAGCACATCCCTAATTACTTTACAGAGGTATTCAACTGCACTGCAGGAGCTACACTACTGCTTCACTGACAACTGTTGGGGCCCATGACACATCTACACCAAGCAGAATATAACACTATGAAAGTGTTATGAAAGTGGTATATGGTATGTGTCATGGGCCCCAACAGTTGTCAGTACACTTCAATATTGCTATAAAGCAGTAGTGTGGCTCCTGGCTTTTTTATATCGCTTTCAAAGTGGAATATCCTGCTTGGCGTAGATGAGCCCTGTGTGTGATACAGTCTTCCCTTCCCTCAAATATCTTTTCTGACTGCAAATCCTTCACTGGATGACCATAGTCTAACCTTTCCTAACATTTAACACTGTTTCCCCATCACCTTACTGCATACTGCTACCACTGAACAAATGAAGCAGTTGACAAGTATACAACAACCAAACAACCAAGCATTCAGAAAGAGTATAAACTACTATTAGCCTGCAAACGTTAGCCATGGAACAAAATGGATTAAAGCTTGTCTTAGCTTGTTTCAACTTCAACCAGACATAACAGTCAAAAACAACCAAGAAAAACACACCTACATTGAAATTGCAATAGCTAATGACAAAAATGTTGCAGATAAGAAAAATATACACCACTGGATATGGAAGTTAAAGAACTATGGCAACAGGAAAAACTTACAATTATTTGTTAGTCACATCAGTCACCAGCATGACATCGTGGTTGTTTTTACAGAAAACCTTCAAAAATTAGGCCTACCAAAATACATGCACGCCAACATCCAGAAAGCAGTCATACTTAAAACATGTTCAATAGTCAGGACATTTCTGAATCAGTAAAAGACAACATGACTTGGCAAAGCCCATCATGTTCATCTAGAAAAACCAGCACAAGCAAGAAAAGAGAGATAGATGATGATGATGATAATGATGATGATGATACCAACCCTGTTAATTTTTTAAAAGTTTCTTTAAGTAGGATGAACAATTGTCAGCCACTGTTACAAAATATACATCATGCCAATTATAGTAAACAAATTGGAAAGGAAGGTCTATGGGTCTAAAATGCATTATTTAATAGGAACATCACCTCCAAATCATTCCCCCCAACTCACAGAAAACTACAGCCACCCCCACTACAAACATGCACATGCATTCATTCAGTCAAACAACCAGGCATCCCATTCAGACATCAATACACTCACACTGCCAGCACACGTGTGTGTGTGCACGCACACACACACACACACACACACACACTTAGCATGACTCACTCCAAAAACATGCATGCACACATGCATGCACACATGCATTCACTCAAAGACCCCATGCACCCCATTCACCCACACTTTCTCTCTCACACACAAACCTCAGTCTTACCTCCTACTCTATCTTCTCCTCCTCCTCCTGTTCTTCTTTTTCTTGCTTCTTCTTCTTCTTCTTCTGCGCTGGGGGGTGGGGTGCTGGAGGCTGCGTTGCTGGAAATTCCTGCACGCAGCCCCCAACCACTCACCTCGCTCTCACTGCCCACCCCTCGTGGCGGCCATCTTGAATCTCGCCCGAACTCACGTGAGATCTCGGCTGTTGACTGGGTCTCGCAGAGTTCCCAGCCAGCTGCCAAGATCTCGCGTGAGTTCGGGCGAGATTCAAGATGGCCACCGCCACTCGCCGGGGAAATTTAGGCCTGGTAAGTTGGGGTTGTGGTTGCTGCGGGCCCAGTAACCACAATCCCGGTATTTTGGGCCCCAAGTCCGGTTCCTCCAGACCCCCAGCTCTCCCAGGAGGCTTCCGGAATTTTCCAGAGGGTATGGGCAGCCTACATAAATGCCTCACCATTTTATCTATTTAATTATTGCATTTCTATACCACCCAACAGCTGAAGATCTCGGGGCGGTTCACAAAAATTAATACCATAAAGTACAACTTCAATATAAAACTTAAACCACAATATAAAACTACAACCAGAATAAAACTGAGCAGCAAGGCAGAGATTTAAAATACAAACTTAAAACAGAGTAGGGTGGTAAAACGTTAAAATACTGGGAAAATGAAAAGGTTTTCACCTGGTTTTGGAAAGAATATAATGTTGGTACCAGCCAAACTTCTCTGGGGAGCTCATTCCACAGCAGGATGTCACAGCAGAAAAGGCCCTCCTCCTGGTAGCCACCATATGCCACTAAGGCCTTAGCTAGACCTAAGGTTTATCCCAGGATCGTCTCGGAGTCATCCCTGCTTGCTCCCAGGATCCTCTGTATGTCATTTACATGAACAGGGATGACCCCAGGATGACCCCAGGATAAACCTTAGGTCTAGCTAAGGCCTAAATGTCATTAAATGCCTGGCAGTAGAGGGAAGTCTTAACCTAGCGCCAAAAGTGTTGGAACCAGGTGGACCTGAGTGGACTTGGGACTGTTCCCTGAGCTTGCCTTTGGAACTGGCCCTAGTGATGTTTCTGGAGCTCTGTCCCAGGGCCACCATAAGCAAGGCAGATACTGATGGGCAGTGGCTCTCTAGGGTTTCAGACAGAAGTTTGTCTAGCTGTTCCTGAAGATGCCAGGGACTGAGCAAAGTAGGTGCTGCACTACATTCTCCAGCAAACTCCCAACCCAAGGTGGACTGTGCCACACAGTAGCATTGTCCAGTTTAAGCCATATAAGACACATAATCTGAACCACAATGGGCCTGTTCAGATAACATGCTAAGCCATGGTTAGGTCGCTAACCCTTTTGCAGCAAGTGGTTAGTGAGCATGTTTAAACTGTGGTTTTGTAGCCATCATTGTTAGGAAATGGTTCACATGACACACTAAATTATGGTTAGCATAACACGCTAAGCCAAAATATTTGGCTCAAAACACTTCACCATCATAGTTTAGTGTATTGCCTGAAGAGGGCCAACGTCCAATTCATGCTCAATTTACACACATCTGTGGTTCAAATAATAATGAGCAATGAAATCCACCAATCAGTACGGGTTTCAGAAGAAACTGAGAAAACACCAACCACCTAAAATTGTTCAATTGCGTTCCAAATCTTATCCAGTTGGAGTAATTTCAGATTGGCAAATGAAGAGCCTCATTTTATGAATTGAATATTGTTTTACATTTTGCATGTTGAGTCCTGCATATTTTGAACCACTTTGGACCACTGAGGCAGGCAGGCAGGCTAGCAATTCCCTTGTGCAGGAGGGCTTGATATAGAGCTGAGCTGAACCAAAATAATTATCCCTTTGACTCTTTCAATACAAGCCTGATAGTAATAATTAAAAAGTCAAGTTTCTAATATTGTTTACTTTGCTTTCCTTACCATGCGGGTTCCCACAATTTCACACCTCCCACTACGCTCTTGATTATGCTAAACTTCTCTACGTGCAAGAAATGTTCAATTTATTTTATTTTTTTGAAACATTTATGGCTCTTTGCTTCAGAACCAGCTTCATGCCTGATTAATCTTGTATGTGAGTTGTCTGGCGAGTGCTAATTACTTACACTTCCTTCTGCAACTTGGAAAAACATGGTTTAGACTTGCCCTCTAGACACAGACAGGACATCGGGATTGGGAAAGGCTATAAAACAGTGCTCTGCCGGTTCCTCCTCATTGTTACCACCACACGACCTTAATAACATCACTTCCTCTTTGCCATGCGGGCAGGTGCTCAGGTGCCCATGCTTTCCATTTCCTCCAATGTACTCATCACAAAGACTTCCAGAATAAACCCCAAACAATCCCCGTCCCCCAGAAATCAGACAGCTTTTATGACACCAGTCCTCTAGTTAAACATTTAGCAATATGAACCCCACCAGCCTGCCTCTCTAGCTTCTTTTCCCCCCTCCCCCATTCACTGGACGGAAATACTTGAACAAAGTTGTAATGATATTAAAGATGAATGAAGAGAGTACAATATTTAAATCCTGGCTTGTGATCCTTGTTACAGAACAGTGTGATCTCAACACATTCTTTGCTGATGAAACGGAAAGGGGGATTTTCACATTTATTAACAGAAGAGGCAGGAAGAGCTGGTCTCCTTTCGGAGTTAGAAAAGGGAACCCACAATTAGTAAAAAGAAGGTTGATGGTTCCCAATCTTAACAAATCCTCCAGAAAGTCTCAATTAATCTAACTAGATTTGTTCCTATTCTGACATCATTTCCCTTTATAGGGTGGACAGGTGTCCTACATTACAGATGACAGTCCTCTGTTTGAAGAGCTGTTACAGGACAGTCCTCTGCTTGAAGGTGTCCTTTAGCTGATGGGCTCTATCGCCCAAGTCGGCTTTAAACCATAAGAGTGGGAGAGCAGGGGGCTTGAAGTTGCCCACCAGCACTTAGAAGCACCTGGACAGCAAAATGAGCATTCAGGTCACCTGGGGAGTTTTACATAAACTTTCCCCTGGTAAGATTATTGAATTGCTATTTAAGTTCTAGCAGTTATTGCTATATGTGTGTGTGTGTGTGTGTGTGTGTATATATATATATATATATATGCTAATGTCATGCAAATTGGTATCCTCTTTCTTTGTTGTTATTGTTGTTGTGGATGATGTGTAACTAGCCGCCCTGCTTTGGTTTCTGTCCTGTTCTCACCTCCGTCTCTATGCACCTTAGGGGAAAGGCTATCTCCCCCCCCCCCCCACACACACACTTCTGCTTTACATCTGGAAGGCACCAGGGGCTGGGAAACATGCCATAAAGTGACATGCACTTTGATGGTGGTGGTGGTGGTGATGGTGATATATAAAATACTGCTGCTTGTTAGGGATGTCGGTCATTTGCAAATCTGGTGCTTTTGGGACCCAACGGATTCTTGGAGATGCTCCTGGGCCTATCACTGAAAGTACTGGCCACTGTGCACATGTCTATACATGTGCCCAAGGACTAGTCAGGAAAGGAAGTGAAGGGAGTAGCCTGTGCTCATTCCCTCTGTGCTAATCCCTTTGCTAGCCTCCCTACCATTGGGTCTGGGACATGAAACACCTCAGTATGATTTTTTTTAAAAAAAATCCCTGTGACTTCAATTGCTGTTTGATTCATTTCCCTTTGTTTATTTGTTTCCCTAATTTAAAATAACTTATCAAATGCAAACATGAGACTACATTTAAATTTTAGCATTGGTGCAAAAATGAGACTACATTTAAATCATTACTGGAAGCTCCAAACATCTGCAAACACCAGTTTATGATGTTAAAGAGCAAATCGGATGCCACTCTTCTTTGGCAATGAAAATGGAATGTAATTAGCCACAAGTTGTTTCTGTGATGTTGGCTAAATCCTTGGGACCCTGGACTGGTTGTCTGTCCCTTAACTCTTGTTCGATAGGGACCCTAGCCCAGGGAGGGACTGTAACTGGAAAACATTTTAACCAGGGGTGTGCACGGACCCCCCGCTCCGCTTCTCTTCCAGATCTGCGATTTGCAGATCGGGCCGCTTCGCTCCACCCCCGCTCCGCCTATGTCCGCTCCGCTCCGCTGCGGAGTTCCGGATCAGGATCGGAGCTCCGTTTCCCCCCCCATAGGCTTGAATTGAAAGCTAAAAAAGTATACAACTTTTTTTCTGTTAAAGTTAGAAACCTCAAGTTTGGCACCATGACACCTCATGGAGGTATACACACGCATGCCAAGTTTCAAGCCAATCCCATCATCCCCTGATTTTTTGGGAATTTTTGAAAATCGGGCACCCCATTCACACCCCTTTCGATAGCTCCGTCAATTTGCACGTTAGAAACCTCAAACTCGCCACCATGATAGCTTATCCAGGAATACACATGCATGCCAAGACTCAAGGCAATCCCATCATCCCCTTATTTTTGGCGGGGATAGCTCCGTCAATTTTCATGTTAGAAACCTCAAAATCGCTACCATGATAGTTATCCATGTGTCCACATGGATGCCAAATTTGAAGCCAATCCCATCATCCCCTGATTTTTGGGGAATTTTTGAAAATTGGGTACCCCATTCACACCCCTTTCGATAGCTCCGTCAATTTGCACGTTAGAAACCTCAAACTCGGCACCATGATAGCTTATCCAGGGATACACATGCATGCCAAGACTCAAGGCAATCCCATCATCCCCTGATTTTTGGCAGGGCTTAAACCTTTTAACTCACCCCAAATCAAGTCCCATTTTACAACTACGTCAATTTGCATGTCAGAAACCTCACCTTCAGTCCCATGACAGCTTACCCATGTGTCCACATGGATGCTAAGTTTCAAGTCAATCCCATCATCCCTGGATTTTTGGGGAATTTATTAAAGTTGGACACCCCAGTATCTGCAGACAGCTCAATGGGCCCATTTCAAAAGAAATCCCAACATGCCATGAATTGGGAAGTAGAGATAAACCTAAATATGAAACTTCTTCCACACTTGAAAAATTGATTTGGAACTTGAGCACAGGAAGGACTTCTCCCCTGAGTCAAAGCAAGACACACAAAAAACATCCCTGCGAGGTGGGCAGGGGAGGAGGGAGGGAAGGCAGGCAGGCAGCAGACATTTCTGGGTGCACAAGGAAGTGAGCCAAGGATAGTTTCAAAGGCAGTAATGCATATAAAATGGAATAAATAAATAAATAAACAAAGGAGGGGTGGAATTAAAAACAGCAGTGTTGCTGAATAAACAACAAGAATATATTTTTTAAAAAGGCTATATCTGTCTTTTACCAGTAAGAGGGGAGTGGACATGCCCAAGGGGAGGGGGAATCATCTGCCAATTTTATTGGTCCTGTCTAGGTACAAGTCTTTAAGAAGCAAACAATCACTTCAACTCATGATAGGCATTCTCTCCAGTGATTTACCTTTGGAGGACTCTGATGGCCCTCCAAGAACAGGAGAGTGCACAGGGCACGTCCTTGCCCTAGGGGAGCTCATCCCCTTGCACCACATCTATTCAGTTGTTCCCCAAAGTTAGGGTGTGTAGCAGTGCTGTATTTTCTATCTCTTATTATTGGCTTAGTATGATTTCAGGTTGTGTTTGTGCATTTGGTGGGGCTACTGTTTTAAAAAAACACTGGGAAAAGTCCGTTCAGACTAAGAAAGAGAAGTTCCCAGAATCCCAAGTTACCCGTTTTGCCTATCCCCTCCTCCAACTTTGGGATCATGTGATCATGACTGGGAGTTGACTCTGCCCCTCAGCCCTTCGAAAAAGGTACATTTTCTTGCTGTTTTACCCAATTTTCCCAAAAATTCTAGCAAGCGAACCGCACCACGCAGAGAGCTGAGAGTAGGCTCAAAATGACCCCCAGCCATGACTCTCTAAGCACAAGAAGTTTCAGAAAGATAGCTTAAAAAACAACACAGTTATCCCCTATTCTTTTCCGCAATGCAATCCTATGGGCGAAATTTTTCAAAATGGAGATCGGATTGGTCCGCGAAAAGAGAAGCACTCCGCATATGGGCGCTTCTCTTCGCCGTGCTTCTACGGGTCCCCGGTCCGCTTCTACTCCGCCTCTGGGCAAGACGGAGCAGGCCAATTCGCTTCTGATTCTCCACTTCTAATCGGAGCGGAGCACATCCCTAATTTTAACATATGAGGGATGTAGAAGCAGTTGTAAAGCGTGGAATGGTGTTTTTGGTTGCAGAGAAAGAGAAATGTTAGTTGTTTTAGTCACAATTGAAGAGATACATGTAGCCACCTAAAAGTGGTCCTCATAAAACCATTAATTCCAGGGTCTAAAATGATCAAGCTGTTCCACAGCTCTCCAAATTAAATGCCTGCTGACACAAAAAGGTCATCCAATGAAGCTGAAAGGGGAGAGATTCAGGACAGAGAAAAGGAAGTACTTAGGCCATGGCTAGACTAGGTGATATCCTGGGGATCACCCCGGGATCATCTCTGTGTGTCCACATGACGCACAGGGGATCCTGGGAGTAGGGAGGGATGAGCCCTCCCTTGTCCCGAGATATCGCCCTACACTTCTGTTCCAAGTTTTTGATGGTCTCGGGATGATTCCAAGGTCATGGAACATGTGGCCCGGCGTCGCGAGGAGCCGGGACTTGGGCATGGGGCACAGCTCTGTGCCCATCGGGAGTGGGGTGGGGGAGCAGAAGTGGGGTTTTATTTTTTAAAAAATCTTTCCTTTTTCGTAGGAGTGCTCATGCGCTCTTCTTGGATTCAAAAAAACATCTTGCAAGGAACCCAAGACAACCCATTCCACTTAATCCTCACAACAACCCTGTGAGGTAAGTTAGTCTGAGGCCTAATCTACTCCTGGAGGCCTTCTGGGAGTGGGGAGGGATGATCATGGGTTTTGCACTTCTGCGATCATCCCTCAGGGCCCAACACCAGAGAGTTTTCCCGAAAGTAAAGGAGACATTTACAAGCGGAGACGTTTGTGCAACAGCGTGGGTGCGATCCTGTGCAAAGGTACGTTTTTTTTAAAAAAAAACCAAATCCCCCAACAAACTTGGTGCTGGAAGGCACTGAGAGCCATCACAAACTTGGCAAAAATGCACTTTCAATGCTTGCAAACTCTCCCTGCACAGCTCCTTTCCCTTTTTCCTGAGCCCTGCTGCAGATGGGGAAGAAGGAGGACCCCAGGAGGGAAAGGCACACCGCTCGCAGACCTCAGGATTGCCCTGAGACCAGAGAAAAAACCAGGATGAAAGCTGTCCTAGATATCCTGGAAGAACTGAGTGGTCATCCCCAGTTCACCCCAGGATCAGTTGTGCGTCATTTGGACCTGCAGGGATGACCTCAAGTCTACCCTGGGATAAATGGCAGGTATAGATTAGGCCTGAGAGACTGGCCCCAAATCACCCCATGAGCTTTACAGCTGAATAGGGACTAGAACCCAGAACTCCCAAATCCCAGTCCAAAGCTCTAACCACTATGCTACACTGCAGCTTGCCAAAAAATGTTGCACTGCAGAATGCTGCTGTCCAGAGCGCCAGACCTCTAGCCATGCCTCTCTCCAGAATATTCCACTCCATTCACCGTTCAACCCAGTTTTCAGTGTTTGCATTCTGTGGCCACTGAGCATGCTCAGTCCTCATTGGGTTCTTTTTGCATTTCTTCACCCACCCTCCAGTGCTTATTTCTACATTGTTGAGTTGTTGTTGTTTCTGGGTTTTTTTGTCCTTCTGAAACCTTTGGGGTTCTTGCAATTCTGCTGATGCCTCTC
The DNA here is from genome assembly GCF_023053635.1 of Elgaria multicarinata webbii. NCBI lineage: Eukaryota > Metazoa > Chordata > Lepidosauria > Squamata > Anguidae > Elgaria > Elgaria multicarinata. The sequence continues at coordinate 32,234,197 of NC_086174.1, forward strand.
TCTTGGGCAGGGGAATTTTTTTTTGTCTACTTAATGATCCACACTTGGAGCATGTATTTGCTATTTGTATATAGGACTAAACCTTCTTCTTCTTCTTCTTCTTCTTCTTCTTCTTCTTCTTCTTCTTCTTCTTCTTCTTCTTCTTCTTCTTCTTTCAAACTAACAGTCAATCTACTGATAGAGTTGATTTAGAAGCCAGTGCAGAATAGGCTATTGAAGAGTAAATAAAGACAGCATATGGTAGGTGGAAAAGAGCCTTCAGCAATTTATAAGTGTATGTTTGTGGGGGGCGGGGGGGAGGAGAGACACCCAGGCCTTGATCTTTGGTGTAAAAGTAGAGAGGGGTTCATCTGTAAAATGTGGACACCAGATATGCATTCACAGTGTTTTTCCAGCCAATCTGAGAACCTAAGTGATTTCACTATTTTAATTTTTGAGGGACTGACCAAAAACGAAACAGAAATTCGATCAAGGGTAAATGCCCAAGCCTCTTCAGTGATGTGTGGAAATGGTTCTTTAAGATATTTCTGGTACGGATGTGCAGAACCACAACACGTGAGGGAAGATTCTAATTGTTATGAGTCTTCATGCTTCAGGGCATAATAATGTGATCACCAGATGTGCCCAGAAGAAATTTGTCTCTTAGGAATAATAGTGCAAAATTAGGTGCTTTGTAGCAGTCTGTTTATGGCTTTCTGTGATTCGTCCAGCCCTGGATGGTACTGAAAGGAAAATAACAGTGACAGTTTAAGAGACGGTTTGCATTTGCATAAGGAGCTGCAAAAGAGGAGATAGATTGTGGTTGGTGGCCAAGGTGGCAACCTATGGAGAGCACAGTTACAGGCACGCAGATCCTGTGGGCTTTTAAAATTTGAAGAGAAAAAATTGCTGTACAATCCAAGGGAAAGTTAAGGGACAATGCGTAAGAGGTACAGTACCTACCATTTGTTTTAATTTATAACCCCCTCCTCATGTGAAATGCCGAGAGCAAGCAACAATGTTTATTTCATGGAGATTCTTCTCTTGCTGTAGTAGTTGACTGCATGCATCAGCAGGGGGTGAGACTACCAAGCAGGATATTGCAGTACGAATGCGGTATGAAAGTGGTATATAAGAGGCAGGAGCCACACTACTGCTTTATAGTGGTATTGAAGAGCACTGACAACTGTTGGGGCCCATTGACACTTACCATATACCGCTTTCATACCACTATATCCTGCTTGGTGTGGCTCCTGCCTCTTATATACCGCTGTCATACCACTTCCATAGTGCAATATCCTGCTTGGTGTAGATTAGGCCATGGTAATCTTTGAGGTCCCTTCCAGCTTAGTCATTTTATCTCACACAGACCTTCCCAATTTGAGATCAGTTAATGAGGCCCTGCTGCAGGTATTAACTTACATGGATGCCAGATTGGTCTTGGCAAGAAGCACTTCACTAAAGCAGTAGTGTGGCCCCTGCCTTTTATATACCGTTTTCATACTGATTTCAAAGTGCAATATCCTGCTTGGTGTAGATTAGGCCTAGGCCTAACTACTGGGCCTGCATCTCCAGCCCACATGGTCAAGTGGTTGCTGAGAGCCAAGTAGCCATCCTGACACTCACCCATCCTCCATGGGCCCATTTGTAATTGTCACTGAGCCGCTCTGAGCCATCTGCCATTTTAAATTTCATGCAGTGCCCTGGAGCGATGCTATTGCAAGGCATTGTGAGTAATGAAAATGGCAGGTTGTGTTGCAGTGGCCCGCTTTAGAATGTGCTGCTGCTCCTTCTTGCTGTCATCCATGCTGCAGCTGGTAGGGGAGCTTGCTCATATCAGAGCAGAAGCAGCATGAAGTGGGGAGGGCCTCCCAGTAGGCACCGAGAGTCCAAGCTGGTGGCACTGTGCAATGGGCCCTTTTTATGGTGGCCAGGTGTCCTCTTTTACAGAGGACAATACTCTATTTGAAGAGGCACCAGAGCACTGGCCTCTGTTTTAAAGGCACCCTCTATTTTGAAGGCCTGTCGAGTCCAAGTCCAGTTTCAATATCCAGAAGAGCTAAAGGGCCTTGAAGTTGCCCATTAACATCATCACCTGGACAGCGGGCTGAGCAAGGCATACAGGTCACCTGGCCATAGTCTTCCACACCATGGTGAAATGTACTGTATTTCTATTTAAATGATAATAGTTTTTTTCTCTAAATTTGCATCTATACGTATAAATCAGCAGGTGAAATGTTATGCCAATCAGTGTCCTCCTTTGTCCACTTTTTTGGTGCTGCATGTCCTCTCTTTTAGCTATTTGCATGTGGCCAGCTAGCTGCCTTTGATCTTAGTGCCAGCCTGGAAAGGAGTGGGAAGTGCATTGGCAATGTGGCGGTTATGGAGGGTGGGTGGTGACATGTGGTAACTTTTGGAAATCCAGATTGAGTCTGCAGGCCACCAGTTCCCAAGCCAAATTTTGGAAACAAAGTCCTATGAAGAGAGATTAAAAGAACTGGGCATGTTTAGCCTTGAGAAGAGAAGACTGAGGGGAGACATGATAGACTCTTCAAATACTTAAAATGTTGTCACACAGAGAAGGGCCAAGATCCCTTTTGATCATCCCAGAGTGTAGGACACAGAATAATGGGCTAAAGTTACAGGAAGCCAGATTCCGGCTGGACATCAGAAAAAAACTTCCTGACTGTTAGAGCAGTACAACAATGGAACCAATGACCTAGGGAGGTTGTGGGCTCTCCCACACTAGAGGCATTCAAGAGGCAGGTGGACAGCCATCTGCCAGGTATGCTTTAAGGTGGATTCCTGCATTGAGCAGGGGGTTGGACTCGATGGCCTTATAGGCCCCTTCCAACTCTACTATTCTATGATTCTATGAAACAAAAGCCAGATTTCTAGGCTATCACCATCCTGTTTTCAAACATGAAACACTCTCCAGTAGATTTCCAGCTGCAAAGCATCTTGGGCTTTCAAGAAAGCACCATATTGATGGGAAGAATCCGAGTCACTCCCCCCTGCCCTTGCTTTCCCCACAAGAACGAATGGCTGGCATGAACGAACAATGAGGAGTGAAGAGTCATTAAAAGACGCACGGGGGTATAAAACATCACCGGGGGGGGGGGGAGAGAACGGACAGATTACAGAATTGGAGTTCAGTGCAATAAAACGATAAGGAAGGCAAACGCAAAGGAGGAAGAGAAGATTACACAGGAGGCCAGGCCAGATAATGGGCCAATGTTTGCCAGCACAGAAGGAGCATGAGGTCACCGAAGGAGATGGGGAGGCAGCTTAAGACACAACAAAGGTGATGTGCTGACACAGAAGGTGTTCCTAAGATATATCTGTCCTGGACTCTGCGCATTACTACTGACACAAAAGGAAGGCGTGGGACACTTGCCAGGGTCAGGCATAAATCTCCCAAGTGTGTGTGAGGGGGAGTGGGGTGGGGAAAAGGCATGAGGGAAAAGAAGTGGAGCTCACACCAGACCACCTTCTGACTTCCCAGAACTGGCAAACAGTGTCAGAGAATGAGATATTAATTGTGGGGAAACAATGTCTTCTCATTACTCCAGCTGAACTGAGGGGCGAGGCAGGGAAAATGTTTTCATGGCTGACCATTATTATTAACCCAGCAAGCAGAACATTCGGCTGCCTTGCTGGCAGTAATTGGCGCACAAACTAAGCTGCCTTTTGCCAAATTGCCATGAAAGAGAGACCGTCGCGAACTTCTGCAACTGCGGTGGTGTGTCACTTTATCGAATGCACTGTTTCCCTGCAATGCAGAAAAAGGGGGGGGGACTCTTAAAATAATAACCGCACAGGGCAGCCTAGAGAAGCCAATTGCTCCTTTCAAAAGTACTGATTAGCCTCGAAGTTTCAGGCCAAACAATGTTCAGCTGGGGTTGTACAGATCT